>NC_136004.1:26047332-26347332 GCF_048128805.1 Centroberyx gerrardi | reverse complement strand
TGCTTCTGGCAGTCTATTAAAATTGTATGACTATGTCAAATGCTGCGATAAAAGGATTAGGAGCATACAGTCTCCATTACTTGAAGAAAGGCGGTCTCTGTGCATTGTAGTTGGCTAAAACCTGATTGGAATCTCAAGAATGTTTAAGATAATCGAGTAAGAACTTCTTCTAAAATTGTTAAGTGAAAACTAGCTTAATGCAAGTTACAGTACATGTTTGTCAGCTGTGAGCAAGTAATGTAATCATTTTAAGTGTTTTCCATGACTGTCATGGATACAGGCAACAGCTCATATTTTAGCGACACATTTTACTGAGACAACAAAGGGTTTGGAGTAGTAATACGTTTCATGTCATTGGTTTACAGTCTTGCAAATCCAACCAGAGGAAGATATTTCTGACCAGTGGCTATAGCTATCTACTGAAGAAACAGAAAACAAAGACATTGCTACTATATTCAAGCACTTACTGCCTAACCAATCCCAAGGAGTGTCTATATGTAACACTACCCATGAATCCTTGCAGACATCAAGTACACGGAATACAATAAATCCTCTTTATATTTATCATGTTATCATGCAAATAAAACAGCAAACTTTTATTATCAAAAGACATTTTCCAAGGCACACATTACCATCTTAATACAAACTGCATTTACATTGTGTGCCACCGGGTCAGAGTCAGAGAATTAAGTTATTGTTTAGCTTGGGGGCCCTACAGTCTATCAGGAAACTATTCAAATTCATATTCAAATGATTCAAAAGAGGAACAAGCGTCAAAGGAGATGGGAAATCATTTTTGTGACAGACAGCTGCACTGCCACTGAAATAAAACCACGGTAATAAAATCATGGAAGATAAAAGACGTATCAGAGAGAGATCTGACATTCAGTGTGCCAGACAGTTGTCAGTGGTGGGAGAAAGAACTGAAGGCTGTCCAGGAATATGTGCTAGGTTGTTTGTATTGGCAGCTGTATGGCTTGGTAGGAAATAATGGTGTGTATACAGGGTCAGGGAACGGTAGTTGGGACGAGGCTTTTCCTATCATATTTGAGGCATGAGTCCACGTTATCAGACCGCATCTGGGCCCAACGTCCTGTTTGGGTGAAGGCCATTGCAATTAAGTAAGATGGGCTTGCCAAAAATAGTTAAAAGTTATTTATATACAGTATGGGAGCCATATTGATGCACAATGGTCCTTGAAGTCATGTGTGAAGGGGCCTGAAACCTGTTTTAAGTGTCCAGAATGCGTTGAAATGTGCCACTAAAACTGATATTGTCATTGTTGGTATAATTAGCCAGGATGTTGTCTAGATCTAATGTACAAAAGTATAGATTCGATTAATAAAATTTGCATTACTGACTGCGTATTAACTTTATACTGCTGTTAGACAGAAAATGTGAAATATGAATATGAAAATTCCTTTGAAGGCAACACATTTCTATCTGTCACAGCTGCGGTGAATGTCCAGAACCTGTGCATGAGGGAAATAATGAACTTTGGATGTGCTGGGAGAGGAGGATAGGTGGATATCCTGGCACAAGGGTGGAGGTGGTTGAGTCCAGATGGGAGGGACAGAGGTTGGGGGAGGAAAGTGGCGGGAGGAGGAGGAGGAAGAGAAGGAGGGTGAGAGGGCTGTGAGATAAGTGCATGCTGGTTAGTATTTGTCAGGCTGGATGGACTGGAGCGCCTCGTAAAACCAGTGCTTGAAACCGATTGGCGAGTTGTATTTTTGGTGAGTGCCAGGCAGAAGGACATTAGGAAAGGCGAGGTTTAGTATTTCTGTGATGTAAAACATTTGACATGACCTCACCAGGCTTGATGGTTGATAAGATGTTCAGATATTGTCATTCCCTACAGCTGTACCGGAATAGAATGCCTTTGGAACTCCTTTATCTGAAGAATTGTCTGCTCTGAAATGCAGAGCAACACAACTAGTTTCTCCATCGTATGTCTGTCAGTCATAGTAGTGCTTTTCAGTAAATTATATTTTTCTGGATGTATCGAACAGTCTGAATGCGTGGTTAAATAATATGACTGCCAGCTGCACAGACATTATGAGAGGAAAATCAGCAGGATCCTCAATGATGTAGTCAAGACCACACCAACTGAGACCAAAAGTCACAAATCAGAATCAAGACTGGTGCAAGTCAAGACTTTGCTGAGATCAAGACATGAATACTTTGCAAATCTTTTAAAATTGTTATGTTAATGATATAGGTGAATGGGACACATTAGGTGTGAATGTGAGCATGAGTGTGGTTGTCTGTCTGTGTGTTAAACCCTGTGATGGACTGGCAACTTGTGTAGGGTGTGTCCCTGCTTTCAGCCCAATGCATGCTGGGATAGGCTCCACTCAGCCTCCCTGTGACCATGAATAGAAATAAGCGGGTATGGAAAATGAATGATATAGCCTACCACAATGGCATAAATTAATTTTCTATTTGGAATGTACATATACATATCCTATATACTGAAAGCAGCACAATACACCAACAAGGAGAATAAGCTTAGAGAAGCTTTAAGAAATACTTTATAAGCTGAATTTATTTCCAGTTTTAGAGTTCTGTGTCCTTTTTGATGCAAGTCAGGCAGTTTAATAACTTGTGTATTGAGTTATTAATACTATATAAATAGTAAAAGTATATAATGCTATACTAAATATATACTATAGAAATAGAAATATTATTATACTTCTGCTGTCAACATTCAATTAAAATCTAAATTATTGCGCAACCACTGCAGAAAAAATGTGACTGAATGAGCAAGGACAAACAAACAGGACTTATTGGCTGGTGACCTTTCATTTACATGGTAGTCTCTCTAACTGCTAGGTCAACCTGCTGTCACAATTTAAGAGTAATCTAGGTCATATAATATAACAATTATTTCTGAGAGTTACAGTGACTTACATCAATGAATTAAATGCAATGCCATAGATAAAAAAAAAAAAATCATATGAATTTAACCTGTTATTGGAGTAAGGTGAAGTATTTCAAATGAGAATGCAGCAGTTCATTTGGCTGGTAATTGGTTGCATTGTTATTTAACACTTTGCCTTTCCAGACTCGCACCCTTAAGTGCATTTCCGGCTCTGTTACATACCGATACATATGGTCCCATTGGATTCCCATTTTCTAAAGTGACCCTCGCCTAACTGGTCTTTTGAGTGATGAGGTTGTCAATAATTTAAGGGCTAAATGTGAAGACTGAAGTTTTAAAATGAAACTGCAGTCTAACTTAATGAGTCATATCCCTCATATTCACAGTGTAGCCTACAACTACAGTGATTATTTCAAATATCAAAGTCACAATTTACCGCGCTGAAGTTGAAGTTAAATATAAGAGGTTTAAGCATTTTTGCCCAAATTATTCTGTTTTTATTGACAATTTTGATACAACATGCATCACAAAATAAACCTTTCAATATTTCTCAAACTGTACATGGAGAAGCACTGGGTAAAAATGCCAATGTACATTTGCACATTCTTATGATTGGAGAAATTAAAGCTATTACTCTTATTATTACATATTTTGAATACATAATACCAATACTTATTCAAACATACCTTCCAATCATTAGAAGCTTTGCAAGATAGGGATTTAAACTGGAACCTCACAGGAGGACAACATTGACTGCGGCAAAATCTTACAAAGATACTGCTGCTTCAAAAATAAAACAAGGCTTATGACCAGGAGAAGAAGGTTTTCTGCTCACTGGCCACAGTGGCTAATGGTTACTTTCATTGTTTGACCAGCCAATATGATTTTAGAACAGAAAAGACCCTCTAAATGATTATTGGCGACCTTCCAACGTTACTGATATCCAAACCTACCAGGCACAGCCAAAATTTACCAGCACTTGGCTGGTGGTTGGTAGTAATTTCCCACCCTGCTGGTGAATATAGTTTGATTTTCAGAGTACTGTGATGGTACAATCTGTGCATCCCGTAGATGGCAAGATTTGGCTATGATGAGGTGGTTTATTTACAAAAAGTGTACTGCTGCTGTGAAACCGTATGTACATTTAAAACAGCTTAAATATCAGATACCAAAGGGATTTCTCTCCAGTTTCAGGAAAACTTGACACGTTAAAAGTGTCTAAAAAAAAAACCTCTTAGCCATTAAATACAATACAACTACAATCAAGACTTTTTCCTGATCAGGCGCCTCAATTATAAACTCTTTTTGACTTTCATGTGAAAATCAGCACTAAATAGGAGTTTATACATTTCTGAATATGAGGATGGGCACAATGCAATGTTCATACACTGGGCCCAAGTTTCTCATGAGCCTAGTTCTGCGATGTTGTATGATCCTTCTGTAGTATATTCTACTGGTTTTCCACTCCATACATCTTATTTATTTTCTCCTGGTACATCTTCACAACAACAGGCCTCCTGAGTTTCATGGTGGGTCCTGCAAAGACAGAGAAGAAAAAAAGGATTAATTCAATCTTATTCTAAAAAGTTAAAATGTTCTTTCTGCTGGGTGGCAACAACAATAGCTCAACATTTGAGCTACTGTATACAAAAGCTTGGGATAAATGTCCAACAGCAAGAGATTCAATCATGTGCGGGTGCTAAAAACGAGTGCCGAACAACCTCAATGACAGGAATGTTGTCTGGCATGCAGCACTGTCACAACACAAAGCCATGTCTGATTACAGTAGGTTCAATAGAAAATAAAGTAGTAACTGCTTTAACTTCTTCCTTCCTCAATAATCATTTTGTCTATTTTAAACCTTTGTTATTGTTTCAATACGAACTGGAACAGCGACTTCCTCCGACGACTCAATGATGACTCCGATGACTGGTATTTTATTTGTGGTGTTATATTTCGTTTTATTTTCATTTGCTTGATTTTACCTTGTGTTTTATGTGTTTTAAGTGTTTTATGTCTTGTGGTATATTTTAACCTTCTCCCTCTCTGTCTGTTTTTAAGTGAACTTGCCAAAACTGAAGTGAACTGAAGTGAACTGAACTTAATTGACTCACCCAGTTCTCCTCCAGATATCGAGAAGTCCTGCTCCAGGATGACCCACTTTTGGATCTTCTGGGCGTTCGAGGTCGCTTTGGCGTTGACGCGCTCCATGCCTTCCTGAATGGCTTTGTAGATAGCTGGCTCCTTATTGGCTAGGATCTCTGAGACCTTGGTTGCCGTGACGCCATGCTGCTGGCAGAAGGCCACGGCCTCGGGGCTCAGCTCGTCTGTTGGCTCGCCGTTGTCATCCACAACACACTATGGAAAGAGAGAAGGGTCATTATAAGCTATACTGCTGACTTATTTAGTAGTTGTGGCTACACACAGGTACAAAAGCGCAGTTACTTTGAGAGTGAGCAGCAAGGAGAGGAACTTGAGCTTGTCTCCGATCAGCATGGCGTTGCTGATGATGGCTGTCTCGGCCTTCACTGCGTCCTCAATGGGAACCGGAGGGATGTTCTCTCCACCGGCCGTGATGATCAGCTCTGTCCAAAAGACAACAACTTTAAACCTCTGAGATTCAACTCAACGCATTTTATTTTCCTCACTTGTCATTTATGCATTTTGTTTTTTTTATTCCATATTCCGCCTAATTGAGTCTTGTTGTGGTTCAGTTTCTGTTATCCAGTTGTGTTTTTGTTTGTTGTTTTTGGTTTCTTTGCTCCTTTTGAAGTGAGATTCTTGGGGCATTTTATGTAGACTGCACAATCTTGAATTTTTTCTCTTCTATTTGTCAGGCTACAAACATGCAGAGACTCCTGACCACACCCTACCCTTGATCCTTCCTGTGATGTACAGGAAGTTGTTCTGGTTGTGTCTCCCCAGGTCCCCAGAGTGCAGCCAGCCATCTTGGTCCAGAGCCTCTTCTGTTTTGTCAGGCATGTTCAGGTAGCCCATAAAGACGTTTCGTCCCCAGAAACAGATCTCTCCGTTCCCGTCCTGGTCTGGATTGTCCAGCTTTGTCTTGCAGCCTGGCATCACCTTTCCACAGCTAGGCAGACAAAAGACAGAAGTCAGTAACATGTCCAGTAAGAGTGTTTCACTTCTGTTTTGACCAGTTGTTTGCGGCTACAAATGGCAGCGAGGGATGACTGTTTGAAAATTTTGAACTTCAGTACCCAGAAATCGTGTAACGTATCCTCAGTAAACTGCACACAACACGCTCATATATAAACATACACAAACCCGGTCACTCTGTGATCATTTATACTAAAGAACCAAATTGGCAAGAGAGGCAAAAGATCTGATGTTGGTGTGTCCACTTTTCTCTGGATGGAGCGCTCGATCGCTGCTGTTTGTACAGTTTGTACTTCATTCACAAGTGCACATTCCCGACACCAGAATTTTGTGTGTAAATAGGGTGAATCAACAGGATCTCAACTAGGGAATGGAACGCTCTTCTCTATTGCAGCTCCACTTTGTGATTTAGGCTGATAAAACTGTATTTTTACATAAAAATGCCTAGTGTAGCTATAAGGTAAAAAAGTTAAAATTTCAGCCAACAATAGAAAGGATATTACATACAGGTTGAGCTTCAATAATGTTTTCACATCCATATCAATATATGTAGACTCCAAGGTCTACAAGGGTTTTGTTTCAAGACACAACATTTCAGTCAAGTGACCTTTGTGTCTTGAAACTAAACTTGAAACAAAACCCTTGTAAGTGAAGACAGTGTGCGGGAATCTACAGAGTTTGACTTTATCTTTCTCCTCTGACGCACATGGCACATACATACGATTGTCTTTATCTTTATCTTTTTAGAAAACATCCATATCAACAACACACATGAACCAGCGGCAAACTGCCAGCACACACGTCAGCATGTTCCACAATCCTTTGCTGCTGACCTCATGATGCGGTAACTGTTGCTCGTGGAGATGGTGTGCGGGCCGGAGCTTTCGCTCATGCCGTAAAGCTCCAACAGAGGCATGTTCAGGCTCATGAAGTACTCCAAAGTGTCCTTGGTGATGGGGGCGGCGCCTGTGTAGCAAGCCTTGCAGCGGTCTAAGCCCAGCGCGGAGCGAACCCTCTTGAAGACCAGATTGTTAGCCAGCATGAAGCCCCAGGGCACAGCATGCTCCCTGTCACGCAAAACAAACACACCAGGGCAGGGGATTAGATTTCTGACACTGATATTGGGAATGGAATTTAAATCAGAAATATTCACTTCAAAATCTAGCAATGGCGCCATCATTGATAAGATCATTGATGAGATCAGGGATGAGCAACATGCCAGTGGCTGAGGAATTCTACTCAATGCAGTCCTACTGACATGGCAATTACTCCTGTTACCATTTGTCTTACAATGAAGATTAGGGTAACAGCTGAAGATGGTGAATGATTCAATAGGTAATTTGGACATGCTGCACTTAAGAGTAATACATTATATAGTAATTACACAGCACTTTGCCAGCACAGACTGTAATAATCACACAGTAATTGTAATAAGTGCAGTATAACACTGCACTAATGGATGAAATGGCCATTGTTAATAAATTTTTGCTGCTGTCTCACTCGTTCATGGCACTGTAGTTGTACTGCAGTCCTATGGACTTAGCCCAGTCTGCCACTCTCTTCCTCATTGGAGATGCCTTGGCACCTATAGCTTTCATCTTCTCCTGCATCTTCTCCCACACGCGTGGAACTCCCAGGAAAGCAGTTGGCCGCACTTCTTTCAAAGTTGTCCCAAGGGAACCCTGGGAAATTTGAGTTATAGTAGGTTGAGTATCCGATTGTGTATTGTGTCAGTGTCATCACCAAAACATCCTGAATTAATCGAATAACACCACCATCTTTCACAGAATAGTAAAAACCATGTGTGTATAGTAAGCATTTATCAATACACAGGATATGATGGTACTATCCCTTGTGCCATAATCCAAGATGAGCATTCATATAGAGTCCCAATTCAGAGTTTAACAGAATGATATACTACCATACAAGTGAGTACCATAGAAAACATCAGGCTATACGGTCGTAAATCTATAGCACCATAAGACAGGCAGCAACATTCACCAGCTATCTACTCTAGCTTTCAGGGTGAGTGAGTGTAGGCAAGTCATTGGTTTGGTGAAGGAAGGTGTAAAAGATGTAAAAGGCATCCTGACCTTGAGGGCATCTGGCTCAGCAAAGTAGGTGGTCCCTGCAAACCTCACGCCGATCCACATGTCGTTGACCTGGGCGGCCACGTGGCTGAGCGGCAGGTAACTGACCACCACCTCCTCACCGTGGCTCAATTGGCTCATGACACCTGCCGCATTGGCTGTCCAGGTGAGCTGGACATTAAGGAGTAGGAGAAGAGTAATCAGAAATTAGATAAAATGTAGGTTGAATTTTGTAATGCAATATTCCTAGCCTGGTTTTCCAGCTACCTGCCTGATAGAATGCAATTTGTTAACCTGAAGCATCTGTTGTAGCACTCCCTGCCTATCACAAATGGAGTTCCCCAAGGCTCTATCCTGGGGCCTACTCTGCTTCCCATTTATATATAAAAAACTGCACACTCCATTGGAAGCTGTTAAAAAACACTTATGATACAATCTTAGGTTGGCCCTTCCCTGGTCTCTGTTTTGAATTCTCTTCAAGAGAGTTTCATTCAATAGAAATGACTCCCTCCCTAATCTTAAACATCATGGTTTAGATAAAAGTCTGTCGTCACTGCCAGTGAATAGAATGACCTCAAAAGTCACTGACTCTTGACGGTTTTATCTCAAAATCTGCCATCAAGGACTGCATTACATACATTCTTTCTGAAACCTGCACTTTCTTCATTATGCAATAACTACTGCCATACTAACAACCCTTTGTTAATCTCTGCTTTCACATGTGCCATGTCCGTGTAGTCTTTACTATTACTTGTGGTTTAGTCCTGCCTCATCTTAATGCCTATGATGTACTCTATAACCTGCCTTTACTGTTATGTCATATATCAGTTGTCCTCTCAATTCTTGCACCAACTCTTAATCTGCTATTTGGTACCTTATCTGCTTAATGTAATGTAATGTAATTTAATTTAATTTAATTTAATTTAATTTAATGTAATTTAATTTAATTTAATTTAATTTAATTTAATTTAATTTAATTTAATCCCAACCTCTGCCACCTCCAAAAGGCCTTGACCTGCCTGACTTGCCTGGCTAAATAAAGGTTAAATTAAAGGATACATTTTCAAGTCTATACAATGAAAGTTAGGGATGGAAAAGTATTTAATCCAGGCCCGGTTACTCACATTGTCATGGCTCAGCATGACTCCTTTAGGGTTGCCGGTGGTTCCAGAGGTGTAGATGAGGGTGCAGCACTCATTGGCCCGAAGACTGCCAATCACAGCATCCAGCTGCTCGTCAGGCACTTCCTCTCCCAGCTTCATGAACTCTGCCCACTACAGAGACACAGAGATTAAATTACTTATTACTTAATAACTTACTTAGCCATGTTTAACTATACTGTGTCACTAGCCTGGTTGCACATCTACTATCACAGATCTACACATTTTGAAAAGAAATGACACCTGATGTTGACGTTGCATGAAAAAGATAATGTGCTGATTGATCAAGGTTATTGCATTGGAAACATACTGTGTACAGGTTTGGTAACTTCGGCTGCAGCTCGTCTTTATATTGGACGATGGCTTTCAGATGAGGTAGCTGATCTTTAACCTGTGGGGTTAAAGGATAAATTCCATAAAAGCAATTAAGAATAAATTCATACACTGCAAGTGAATCAGTGCAACATACAATACAGCGCGACTCCTGACCTGTAGGATTTTGACGAGCTGTTTGTGGTTCTCCACAACCAGGACACTGGCCTCACAGTTGGCAGCCACATATTGACATGCCTCGGGGGAGTTGGTGGTGTAGATGCCGGTTGCCAGGCCCCTATGACACAAATCAAATGTTGGATAGTAATGCAAGGTTTTGAATCTGTACAGCTGCCAGCACAGTGCACGGTGGCTTTTACTCACCTGCTACAAGAGATTGTAATATAAAACTCTTTGGTTAATAATTACAGTGTTCTGCTTTTAGAGAGGAACACTGTTGATTGCCAAACTGCTGACATCACTGAAGTTATGTGGATTAGATGTGTCATCTAGAATTTACTTCAAAATAAAGCATTATCTTACAATATCTCAGTTATTGCCATAAGAATCTTCACTGTTAATTGGAGTTTTAAAATAAGGGTCATTATAATCCTGTTTGTTTGTCAATCATTTATCTGAGGAAAACTAAAATTTAACTGGATGTCCAATACTGACAATATTTTTGCTGACTCCCTAGGCCCTATAGTTTCTAGAAAGCAGAGAGGAAATGTCAAGCCTGTAGCCACTTTAGGTTTCCTAAGCATCTTAATTATACTAACTACAACTTAATTCAATTCCCTGTAGTGGTACAACCCAAACAAGTGAGGTTACAGACACAGAGACAGACTTAGAGATATACAAAGAGAGAGAAGTGTGCAGTGTCAGGTTAAATAATAGTGAGGGGTCTCATGCATAACAGTGAAGTGTAAATCCCGCAAGGAATCTTATCTACCTCAATTACAGTTGCCCAAGTGTAATCTTACCCAGCGAAGATGCAGCCAATGTCTGAGATGAACCATTCAGGAGAGTTGAATCCCAGAATACCAACACCATGGTAACGCTCCAGCCCCAACTAAAAGAAGACAAGTACTTCTTTAGAATATGTATCTTTAATGAGACACAGTGCCTCATTTACTTTTGACCTACATCACGCTTCGAGAGCCACCCCACTTCACGGGACACGGACATGGCCGTGAAATGGGAGATGTAACACAAGCTGAGAATTTCACACACCCAAGTGTTGGTTTTCAGCAGCCCATTCTCACCCCAAGAAGGAGATTATAATCGAGGATGAAGGAGGTTTTGTCCTAGTATGTAAACAGCCGATAGCATTTCCCAGGTGCTACGAATTACAGTATATGTGGAGTTTCTTATATCAAAATACATCTGTACATATGAATTCACCTAATGAATCAAAAATTGCTTCTATGGTCATTCAGATTATAACTCTAGAATATGTCGTATTTCCAGTGTATTGTAATATAGTTTGTGTAGAGTGACAAGTGTGTACTCTATGCATGCATAACAAGGTAACATAGTAAACAAAGATAACATAGGTAAACAAACCTTGAGAAAACTCTTGGCGGCTGCTCGGCACTGCTCATAGTATTGCCTCCAGGTCACGGTGACCCACTGCCCCTCTTGCTTGGAAGCCAAGGCTGGATGATCCCCATAGCTCTCCACCGTCTCCAGGAACATCTGATGGATCGTCATGGGAGTCTCGGACCCCGGGCCTGAACCCTCCATTCTCAGGTTGACCGCCTTGTCTTTGCCGGTGCTCCATAGGTGGTCGGCAGGGGCCAGCGTTGTCACCGATGGCAAAGGAACCGCCTTGGGCTCTTTTGTACGAGGACAACAGGGGCAGTTGCATTTACCCGCCATTAGTGACAGCGTAGTGGAGTCAAACTCAGAAGTCACCCCACAACACCAAGACACATCAAGTTCACCGGTGAGAGGGAGAGTCAGGTGTGTGAGAGGTTTGAAGCTGCAGACATGTCTATCCCTGGTCTACTACTGTGGGTGTGTATTCACGCTGGTTGTCTCAGAGAGCAACATGATTTACAGGTTATTAAGAGAACAGGGGGCTGGCCCCATGCTGTTTCAGGTTACCTGAGACAAAACAGGAAGCTGTGGAATTTCCCTGCCTACCTACCAATCGAGTTTGGTCAGAGGAACTTGCTATATTTCAGATGAAATATAGAGGGAGATTGGGAGCATGAAAGAGCAGATTAGTGCGGTATTTCATACAGACTTTGTATGATATACATATATCATACAAAGTCTTGCTAAAAATCCCTTCCAAAATAATATTATATTATTTACTTTATTTTCTAAGGTTTTTCTGGCATCACCCTGCATTGTCACTGCCTTTGATGTCCCCCTGCTCACACCTGCTCATACATTCTTGATACTATTGCATTTTACAAAACTAGAAAAATTGAAACCCAATGCCTCACGCTGGCTAAATGGGCACACTTGGGCCTTAAAGAGCCAATGCCGTAAGACAGAGTGCAAAGGGAAAGCTAACAAGTTTCAAGTCTCCTTTGAGATTTGAAAAGACTTAATGCTTTGACAGTTAGACATGTTAATGATGCGAGAGTGACCTTCTTTCTCTCTCTAAGAACCATCAAAACTCTAGGGTCCTTTTCAATGTTATTAATTCTGCTGTTGCCCCTCCCCAAGTTAACCTTCAGAGGTCCTCCCTGCAAAGTGTGAGGAGTTTGGTGTGAAATTCTCACCAAAAAGATGGATATGCGGTCACATATTTCATCTCCTGTTTGTGGCAGCTGTCTATTACCCCAGGGCAATTCTGCAGCATTGAGCTGTTTTGAGTATATGTCTCTTGCACTACTGGAGGAGACTCTCTCTCAGATGAAGTCTTCCCCTTGTCCTCTTGATATTTTTCCATCAAACTTCTCAAACAAGTTTTCAAGTTTTAAGTTTTCACTGTGGGCCCAAACATTTTATCTTTTGTTAACAGCTCTCTGACCTCTGGAATTTTCCCATCCACTTTTAAGGATGTGGTAGTCCAACTCCTACTTAAGAAACCTAACTTGGACCCCACAATTTTATATAATTATAGACAGATTTCCAAACTTCCTTTTTGATCTAAAGTTGTTTGAGTAAATTACCTTCTCTCAACTAATGTCTTTTGCTGATTTTTAATAACATATTTGAAAAATTCCAGTCTGTTTTTGGACTGTTCATAGCATTGAGACTGCCCTCTTGAGGGTCACAAATGAACTTCTTTTGACAACTGATGCAGGAGATTCTGCAATTTCTGTTCTTTGGGTTGGCATTTCAGACACAACACTGGATTGGTTCAGATCTTATCTTTCCAGTAGAGTGTTTTCTTTCTCAATGGGTCATACATTGTCCTCCTCCCATTATATAACCTAAGGGGTTCCACATCTATTTAGGGCCCCATTTTGTTTTCCTTGGTTATATTACAGGGGGTTCCCCAAATTTTTGAGTAGCCAGCCAGATGGGAAAAGTAACCGGCTAAGGGATGTTTGTGGCGGCAAGATACATTTTTCCGGTGATGCCACTTTTCACCAAACCTTAAATGCTTATGAAAGCATGATAATAACATGAATAAACATTTTTATTAAAGGCTCAATGCTCAATTGAAAAATAAACGGATAATCTTTATTAATTGTTAATGTTTAATGTACTTTCTTGAGTCAGTGCAGAAATGCAATTTTTAATTGTAGGAAATAAGTAGGCTAAAACAAAAATATTATAACAAACAGTAATAAATATAAGAACAAAGTTCATATTTTAGTCTTCTCAGAGCAATACTGGATCTCTCTCCTTAGTACTACTGCACGCACAGAACTGAGATCCAATAATTATGGAAACATAAATCAGTTTAAATAATGAGGAAATGCCCCAATTTTACATGGTCTTAACACCTGCATACTGGGGCTTTAACAAACCCTCCGAAAACAGAAGCCTATGATCTTTCCCTGTTCCTCCCTTTACTTCTCCCATTTATATTTTGAACATTGGCAAAATGGAGTCAGTGTGCAAGTGGGACTTGTCAGGATTGGTTAAACTTGGGTGGCAACATCAAAATCATCAAAAGGCCCAGAATGGCTCGCGCAGATTAACATGACGTTGTTCAGTCAATAGCCTCTTTAGACCCCCACGCCCACGCCCCACCTGAAAAAATCAGGTATTGATTACTGAATTTGAGAAGGGTTTCGGTTAGTACGAGTAGGGTGTAGCAGAACCGGACTGAACCAGACTGAACAACTTTTTGTTATGTGACGTAAGGTGAAACACTCGTTACGTTACGTAACATTACCATCGTTACTTTGAAAGAGACGGAGGTATGTTAAGTGTTGTGAGACATTCTCAAATTTTCTATCCAGTCTGTTTCCTCAACATTGCGGTTGTTCCTACCAGTTCTGCGGCCTTCGGCGCAAATGTTGCGGTTAACACTATTAAGTCCATGCGGTGAAAAAAGACAATGTGACGCCGCTGTCGCTATTAAGACCTTATGGATAAATTGACGCCTCTGGTTACTGGTGTCAAAGAAACCGAATATACAGGCAATGGTAGCCGCCATATTGATCTGAAGTAAACGTTACTATGGTTACAGACATTATTTACAGCCATCGCGAGATCGTAGGAGTGGCGTGACTCCCGTGTACCATACATATGCGCATTCACTCAATTCGGTTGTCACTACCAAATTCTGGCAGTGTGTACGTAGCCTTAGTGACATTCAGTTATAAAAGTAGCCGGCCAGACAGAGGTGGGTAGACGGCTTAATAGCCGGCAGCCGGCGCTTGGTAATTATCCACAAGCACAACGTGCACAATTGTTATGCAGATGACGCCCAGCTGTACCTCCCATTAAATCCAGTGACCCCAACTGTTTTGACAATCTGTATTAATGCCTCTCAGACATTAAGAGCTGGATGTCAAAGACCGTTCTACAACTCAGTGACATCAAATCAGAAATTGTTGGTTTTGTTCAGTTTTCTGTTGGTTGGTCCAAACCTGTAGCTAAGAATGGAGGGGGTGTTCTTTCATTCCAATTTAACTGATGACGAGCAGATCAAAAGGGTTGTGCCTGTCATGCTTTCTGCAAATGGGACCCATCTTGAAAATCAAACCACTGCTATCGAACCACTGCTATCCTCAGCTGATTTGGAGAAAGTCATCCATTCATTTATTTGCTCCAGCTTCTGCCTCACTCAAAAGTCAGGTATGCAGCTTACCCAGAATACCGCTGCAAGAGTAGAGCCAATCACCCCAATTTTAGCCTGCTTGCACTAGGTTGCCTATTAGTTTTAGGAGTGATTTTTAAATTTTACTAATTGCTTTTAAAGGACAGCATGGTTTAGCCTCGAACTACATTACTGACCTGTTAACCCCCACAGTCTATTATTAGTTAGTTATAAACTTGCTTTTTGTCTTTATTCATTATCTTTTTTTTATTGACACATTTTTACGTAATCTTGTTTTTTATGTAATGTCTTATCTTTACAAAGTGCTTCGTAAATTTTGTTTTTATTTTGTTTACTGAATAGCCCTGCAACCTTTAATTTGATTTCTCTCGGGCTGTTCTTGCACATGAAGTACATTGTATTCCATAACTAGAGTTTTTCAAACTCTTAGAATATACAAACTCTGCCCCTCATTCAGCTATGAATGCAATTAACAAACCAACAAGAAAAAAAACTTTATCTGTCCATTCTGAAGATTTTTCCACATTTAAGGCATTTTTTCCCAATCCAAATCAGTTCTTCTCTCTCTCCTCAGATCACACTCAGACTCTTACCTGACGAAAGTCCTCCAGAAGGTCCCTCCAGTCCAGGGGATCTGGGAGGCTTGGCCGTTGTCTCAGTATTGCCGGACGGGGCTGCAATCGCTGTCGGCTCCGCAGCTGGCTCCTGGCTTTCTGAAGCTGACTTTGTACTGGGCTCAAGGCTAGTGCCAGTCTCCAGTGGGTGTGATTCTACAGCACAATTCTGTGTTACTCCATCTCCAGCTTTCTCGGACCCAATGTTTGAGTCTTCTCCGTTGATGAGGATGTTGGAGTGGGTCTCAATCTGTAGGGGTTTGGAGTCTAGCAGAGTCTGTGCCTTGTGGGTAGGGATGCTGTAAAAGGCATTGAGAGGGCATTAATGAAAGCTAATATCCAATAATGTAAAAATGTCAATGTTAGATAAATGGTCTACAATCACATGGTCCTTGGTTAAAGCGATGGCTCTTCACTTTGTGATATGCATCCTCGTACATACCTCTCAGTATCACCATCCATGACTGAGACCCCATTGCTGATAACAGAATCCACTTGCTCAGACATCTTGTATTTGCTTTAAAAGAGGAAATATGTGCTATATTAGACGGATGCCAAGTAAAGTTGAATTAAAATGGTTTAGATTTCTTCCACAAGAATCTCTTCACACAGATCAGGTTTTCTACAACTATTATGAAACAGCACTGCTTTGGTCATTTATATGACACAGACATTCACAAAGGTCATTGCAACAGGCCAGTGTCAATAGCCACCAAAGCTAATAATCACGTACAACAGTGCTCTAAATGTTGAAACTGTGAACCTTATGCCAGAAGATGTTGGGCCATCTGCCGGGCTATTTATAACCATTTGCCTCACACACCGAGAACTTTCGACAAAGACAATTACTGAAACAGAAAATTCTGTGTCTCTGTTATCATTAATTGAATATAAACTACCAAAGTGGTGATAAATCAGTATTTATTGTATGCTATTTCATGGCTTTTTCAGAAATTAGTCAACATGACATGAAATGTAAATACTGTCAAGACAAAAAAAGGTCTGAAATCTACAGCTTTCTCAACCCAGTTCTCTTGTATCTATACTGCAGGCAGTGAAATCATGCCATCTAGTGTGAGTATCTTGCAACTGTGGAAACAATTCAGATAGTTGTTATCTGAGTCTTTCAGTCCCAAGTTGTGCCTTCAAACAAACTGCCAAGGCAACAAATTACGAATTTACAACAAATGAATGACACTCTGACTAGTGTAATGACAAACTCTCCTTCAATAAAGATAAACATCTGGTAACTCAATCAGACTGTCAATCTGACCTCTGGTATATATACTTTGGTCAAGATTTCTCTGGGGCAAAGTTCATCCTAATTACAAAACTACAGTGTGGCAACATGATGTGCTGGAGGCAAAGTCTTTGCTCAGGATTATGCAAGCATCCTTTTAAGTACCCTTCAACTAAAAAAAAAACTACATTTCACTCTCATTCATGATTTAGTTTTAAGTTTGAATATTACCCAGAAATAAGACGTTACCTTTAAAAAGAAGATAAATCAATACTTCCAGTACTGCAAATGATCCCAGGGAAGTAACAGAAGTCCTAAGTTCCCATAGGAAATACTTCACTTTCAGATTTCTTATAGATGTTTAGTCTCTGTATGTAAAGATAAGATCCAGGAGCGGGCAGCTCACGTCTGTCGCAGTCAGTGTTTGTTTGGCTTTTAACTAGAGCCTGTGGCTGAGGAGGGGGCTTTAAAGAATGAGTCTGTCTCTGTTGACCAAACAATAAAACATGAGGAACCTGCTCACATCAAACATCTCTACATCTCCATCTTAAAGTCATCTTTGTTCATGAGTTCAGTTTTGTTCCAACTGTGTCAAATATCTCTCAGTTAAAGAAACTACAAACAGAGTGTATATAGTGGTGTATTGTCTTGGCCCTTAAGTCTTTTAATGAAATGCAACTGAACTTAACATGATCTTTCACTTATCTTATTCTGCAATTCAAGAAAAGTCCACTCAGCAAAAAAAAAATAAAAATGTAGCATGACACAGACAAATATGATCCTTACTCACACCACATGTCAGCCCACACACTTACACACATATGATAATATTACAAGGACATGGCTGTCTATGACCAACTTGGCATGGAAATCTTGACATAAGTGCACACACTGACATACAAGCACCATGGCAAATCATAACAACACAAGTCACGCATCAAAACTGAACACTGACACTCTACACCAGGCATTTCACACTTCACAAGTCTCGTTCTTATGAGCAGCTGTCTCCCACTTCTTTGACTTCAATATAAAATAACATGAAAAGATAAAAATACACTTAAAGATATCCTACCTTATCCAGAGGGACAAAGCTGAATGACATCAACTTGACAAGAGCAGTCAGGTGCAGGACAAAACCCGGATCAACCTTTGCCTGGCACAGGTGCGCAGCAGTTGCCCCTGGGAAATGATCAGCCTATAGGGGACTTGCGTGAGGGTATACCAGCTCCCTACCTCACGGTCTGTCCAGAACCACAGAGACTTACGCAATCCTCTGTACACTTGCTGCGGCAGAGTCGACCAGTTAAAGATCCACCAGCAAACTTGACCAAAGGTTACCTCCTCAAGGTGCAGGAGAACCTGAAACCTGAGACAGAAAGAGTCTGCAACCAGTGGAAACCAGCTTTGTCTGTTATACTTGGTGACAATCAACAGAAATTATAGTTGTTGACAACTGCTGGCATTGGTAATTGTCTGTCCAAAACATTTAGTGCTATAATGAACTCTGTGAAACAGTGTAACTGGGCTTGAATACGTGAATGGTTTTCTTGATATGTTCATTATCCTAATTTGACTTGAGTAGCTTATGAAGCATTATCATTATCATTTTCAGATTTATGTGATGAGGAAAAATACTGATAAAGGCCAGATAAGATCTTCAGGTTTATGAGGCTAGATGAGACTTTGACCCACAAAATAGATTTTCATCAGTTTGTTCATCAGAACAAAACTTGTGCAACTGCTGCTTTCCCCCCCTTGACACATCAAGAGAATAGTGTCAGATGTTAGCAATATACACTGAATGTACAAAATATTAGGCACATCTTCCTGATATTGCGTTGCAGCTCCTTTTGCACAATCCACATCTCAATTTGACTTTTTTACTCAAAGATTAAAAATCCTTGTCTAACTCGTCTGTTTCTCTTTATCTACATCTCTTCCTTTGTGATTAGGACTGCCCGATACTGACAAATAATTATATTGTGATTATTTTGCGGAATATTGCAATTGCAATACAGTATACAGACACAGATTTTTTTATATTTTAGATTTTTCTGTTTTTAATAAAAAACTAGGATGTGGTTGGTTAAGATTTGCTCTGTTTGAATACAATGAGTTTTTTTTTTTCTTTTAATTTATAGACCAGAAATTATAGTAGTTCATATTGCATTTTTTTTTTTTATTAACTGTGCAGCCCTATATACAGTAGATTTAATAAGGGAAATCAATAAGGGATAATAGCTTTTACTTGGAGTTAACTCATGAAAAAAGTAGGTGTCCCTAACATCTTGTACATTCACCCTTTCTGTGTATTTCACACACATTGCACACTCTATAATCCTTAGATGTCAGCAATACTAGCCTCATTTCCCCTTTACTCCTGAGCTGTGTCTGATAGCGTCTGTCTGATCGCTGTGGCAAGGAGGTGAACGTTGTTTTTTTAGTAAATATAGGGGAAAGTTCAACCCACTTCTCAAATGACACTGAGTAACCTAGATCATGGGCACCAAGGTCACTGAATCATACCACCCAGTCACACCATGTCTGCCCCGGGTCCTGCGGCTCAGATCGGCACACACAGGGTCTCTGAAGGTTGTGAATGAACAGTTACACAGCGATAAGTACCAGCAACACTGAACAGATAGTAGGAAAATACGCCATATGCCCAGGAATCATAAAAATGATCTATAGATAATAAATATTACATCATTGTGTCTGAAAACAGGGTTCAAACCGAGGCTCTGGTGTGAAAATCAAGGACTTTTACATGACTTTCCATAGCTTAGTCAGAGCCATGGGCAAAAAACATTTTGTTCCTTCCTGGTTTGTTAATCTTGTTTTTCTAAAGGGGTAAACAGTCTGGTTTCCACTGCAGTTGAGCTTGCTGTGGGGAAGTGTCCATATAATTTTTGATGTTTTTATACAGCATGTTTCAAAACTAGATATACAATTTTTAATAAAAATGAAAACAATGCTGTGTCATTTTAGTCATTTTTAACTTTTTAACTAATGTCATTTTGGCAATATAATTCAACATTCAATAGCCTATAAATAATAGGTGTACCTGGAAGCAGGAAAAATATTTAATAATACAGAGTATTAATAATGTATTTCAAAATATATACCTACTTTTGAAACATGATTTTTTTTTATTTTATATGTCATATTCTTTATTTTATTTGATACAATTTATAAAATGAACAGCTGAAACCAGCATGTAATGCAATAAATGTTTGAAACAAGCTGTAAAATATATTCTGGTATATCTGGTACATCGGTAAAATTCCCTGATATTCCCTGACTTCCCCAGATAATTAATCAAATTCCCTATCTGAAATAAACCTCTTTAAACTCCATAATATTCCTATTGACTTTGTGATTTGCAGCTGACGGGTTGTACATAATGTCTACTGACAGGAATCGGCTTTTCACACCTTAAACAAATGTAAACAATAAGATGGCTGGTGATGACAGAATAAGGTGTTGTTTTGAATAGAAAAAATGGTTTTCCACTTTCCATAATTGAATCTGTATCTTTATTTGCAGTTGTCTCAGACATTATGTGTTTCCTGTACATCTAAACATTTGTCATCATCTATACATTTACATTTTATATTTAGGTGAAATGTGATTTTTATTGTGCAGAAATTCATGTGATGAAAATCTGAAGTTTTGGAAATATTACCAATGTCATACATTGATCACGCTCACTAACCTCTTTAATACAGACATAGACATGTAAGTAACAAAAAGGACAGAGAAACAGACAGAAAGACAGACATACACACACACACACACTCCATTATCCTGGAGGCCATGTCATCTGTCTCCCTCCCAACACGTGGATGTGAAGGTGGTAAACCGACTGAGCGCCGTGCTTCCCGTCGTTGATCACTGCGTGGGACAGAAACACACACACACAGAATTCAGTGTGTAAATAAACAGCCTGAACCTGAATGTAAGTCACTAACCACTCATTACTGCAATCACTCAAACTAACAGCGTGTAACTTACCCACTCTGTATCCTTCATCTAGAGATTCTTTCTTTGCCACGTTTTTGGCGACGACCAGCAGGTGTCCTAAGAGCTGAATGTTGAGAAAAAAAAATAAAAAGAAAAGAGCTGAAGAAAGGTGCCTACTGGGAAAAATCATTCCCGTCAGCCTCCTAGTGGTAATTAAAAGCAGGACGTGGGATTTTTTTTGCGTCATAAATTGCGTAAGTGTGTCGACACAGGTGGCAAACATGGCAGGGAATCCACCAATGTCAGCAGTCCAAGGGAATAAAAACCAAAATCAATATATTCTCGCTAACACAATCAACTCTACTCACAAATAGCGAGCAATATCTGCTGCAGTTTGTTTATGGTTGATTTCAAATTCAGGAATAAAAATGATTTGGGATTTTGCATTCCACAACGACTTAAACATGTGAACGCTTCCAAGTTGTAGCTATAAGATGTCATCCCGTTATTCAGTTTATTCCGATATGACCTGAACGCAGCACAAGGCCATGGGGATAGCAGTGAGTTTGGTGCAGGCAACACAAATCAGGCAGTAACTGACCTCAGCATCATCATCTTTGACCTCGCTGATTCTGGGAATAGGGACTCTCGGTATGACCAGGAAATGGACTGGAGCCTGCGGACTGATATCCCTGAAGACCAAACACTGATAATCACAAAAAACAAACACAAATGTGAAGTATTGAACTTGCATCACGCTTCAAATCCATTTATCTGCAGCCAAACACTCACGGGTGCTGATTTATCTCTGGACTCCACGTGGAATACAGTGATAGTGATGCATGTTTTTGAAAGTGTGTGATGTTTACCTTGTCATCTTCATAAATGATATCTGCGGGGATGCTTTTGTCAATCACTTTGGAGAAGATGGTTGGAGCTGGGGAGCCATACTTCTTGCTTGCCTCTTCTGCCAGTCTCACCTCGTCACTTTTGGTGCACAAGGGTCTCTGTGAAGCACATACAGCAGAAAAGTGAAACTGTTGCTGGCATACAAATATGACGTTCATAGGGCTGACTAGGGGGCTAAAGGGAATCAATAACAAACCAAACCTCTTGGTGGTCGGACACTACATGTATCCCAGAGCCACCAGGGCTAACACACTTGTCAAAATGCTCCGCGTCAGTCAAGTGAAAAAATAAAATGTTTATGAGAATTACAGCAAGACGGTTTATTTTTAGACCAGCTACCTCTGCTCGACAAGCACGGCGCAAAAGGTTGAAGTGACAAGTGCTGCTTCTGAAGATCTGTAGCCGTAAAATTTGAAGACAATACATTGCTTAGCTGTTGCAGTTGTCCTGGAGAATGTGTTTTACGGTGTACTTGGGGTTTAGCTAGGTTTTTTACATACTGCAGCACCGACAGGGTGAGATTTGAATCTGCTAAAAGTGCTTTGTCCAAAGTAGGTTCAAAGGTTCAAAGGCAAAAACTCCGCATCCGGACTACACTGAGGTTGCCTTCAGGTGTTCCTCGTAGGCTTATATTTCCGGGTTCTACCGTCTAAATACGACTCGTCGCGCATTCAGGTACTTTGGGGTAGAGAATAATAACAAACGGGACACAGTAACAAAGCTAGGTTTTTTTTTATTATCTTAGAAATCAAGCGGTACAGAGGTAATAATGAGACGGACAAATGCGCCCCAGACATGCGATTGAGGTTTTAATTAACTTATTAGGTAAAAGTTGTTGTTACTTTTACCATCAGTTGTTTGACACGACTTCAATTATCTCTGTCCCGAAACGTCAAACATAGGCAACCGTGGTGTTCGTGAAAAATCCGCCTCCCCCAGTCGTATTTACCAGTTCGTGTGGCTGCTACTCTTAATTACGATATCTTTGACAGCACCAAAATGCAGCATCTTGTAGAAAAGCGTGTGGGCTCAGGTTCGCTTCAAGAGCCTAAACGTTCTCCGATGCTAAAAAATATTTAAACGACAATTATCAGTAACCTTGATGTGAAATAAACAAAGCAAACTAACTTTTGTCATTTTATGTTTACTCAAAATCGCATGGTAATGAAAATATCGTCAAATAATGACCCCGTTTGTTTTGAGCTTTCGTGCTGTAGGTGGCGGTGTTGTGGAGGACAGCTGGCTAACATTCACTACAACGGAACAAGAAGAAGAAGAAAAATAAGTCAGCTGACGCATTACGAGCAACATGGCGGCCCGCACACGGTTGCCCTTGCAGTCACTACTTCATAAAAACTTGCCTTCGTTTAGAAACCAAAGGATCGTTCATACTGAAGCGGCGGTCCAAGAGCCCGCGTATCCCCCCGTAGTCCCTTCTCTCACCGCCAAAAGTAAATCTGCCAGACGGCGTCAGATCGAGGAACATCTAGAAAAGGTCCGCGCCGCCGACGTGCAGGACAAGCTCTCCCTCCTCACCCGCATCCAGCGAAAGAAATACGTGGTGGTTCCTCAGACGTTTGCTCGCAACGCAGACAGATGGTACCAGCACTTCACCAAGACCTCATACATCCCCGGTTTGCCCGAGAAATTCACCGTTTCCGAGGAGACCGAAAAGGACTCAGCGTTGCCTGCTGCTGCTGCTGCAACTGAAAATGCATCAACCGTTATTGGAGATGATGTGTTCGCGGACATCCGCTCCCTGGTTACCCATGCGATTTTACAAGAGCATTGGTACATGGAGAAACGCAAGCCGTTCCTGTTTAGAGAGCAGGAGCAAGTCATGGGGCCTTTTCTGAGGAACCTGGTGACTGGACTCACCAACAGCCTGGCCAAACACAACCCACTGCTGCGCCTGTCAAGTATAGGTATGACTGATTGATTGATTGATATGTGTCAGATCTTTCTAATAAGCTGATATTCTGTCATTTGAGTGAGTGCTTGCTACCAGCCAGCCAATTTATGGTAATTTTTGGCTTTGGCTGGGAAGCCCTACCAGCCACATTGGCAGGGAACCCTCACTTCCAGGCCATATTATATTCTGAAAACTACCTTTCTGGTAAAATAATAATAATAAACTTAATTTGTAAAGCACCGTTCATACATGGTTTGCAGCTCAAAGCTGGACATAAAATGGAACATTAAAAGAAGTAAAAACAACGCATAAACAACCAAAAGTCAGTGTGGCTGGTGTATTCTGGGATGAACCACCCACTATAGCTGGTAAACAAAACAGGGTTTTACTCTACCTGTCATTGACAAATTGACTATGTTAAGATTCCTGAATGTTTGGACTATGAAAGTCATAAGTTTTTGTCTTGTTTTGTTTTAGATCTTAAACCCCAGGTGAATTTCTATTGGATGAGAGGGCAGAGGATCATCCCAAAGGGACACCGGAGGGGCCGGCAAGAGCCAATCAGGTTCCAGATCGATGACAAGCCGCACAGTCAGATTAGGATCACTCAGCAGCTGCCACAGGTAAATCACCTTCAGATCGTGGAGTTGTTGATTGGAAAACACAAATATCTCCACACTGTTTCCCTGTTAAGCATTGTTTCTTATAGTAATAACACCCAAGAGAACGTTCCTTATTGTGGTTGTGGGTTCGCCTGTGATGTAAGAGATACAAGGCACATTGTTACCAACATGTGTACTAAAGCTTTCTCCAAAGTAGCATAAAAAACAGCAGAAGGCAAGAAATACTAGTAACTAGCTAGTTCCCTGGGTATTAAAAGAGTTGGTAAAGTAACCAAAAAAGCATGGCTTGCCATACTTTGACCAATAAGATGGCTTGGATGAAACTACTGAGACTTAAAGGGAAAAAAACACCCTAAAACACGTAAACAAAAACGTCTTAAAAAGCAGCTGTTGCCCTTGCATTTCTGGGCTCGGTTTGTTGTTTATTGTTGTTTTGTTTTGTTGTTTTGGTGTGTTTTTCCTATTCTCATGGCTACCTTTCACTCACTTTGTTGTTTGTCACTTTGTTCTCTAAACACTTTCCTATCAATTGCATCTCCTCTAGTTCACCACATTAGAGGCTTCCTATGCAGCTGAAGTTCCACAGATCAAACTTGCTCCGGACCTGATGCCTCTGTTCAAACGACAGTACGACAATAATATCTTCACAGGTAAAACAACAACCACTGACCAATCACATCCACTGTGTCTTATTTCATCATGGTCACATGGTTTTTGAGAAGCCAATAGATACATTTGTAAAGCTGCACTATAATGTAAAAATACACTCATTTTTGCAATAGAGAAGAGCGTCCCATCTCCTCTAATCGAGACCCTGTAGTTTCGCACCGTTTCCCCATATGAAATTCTGATTTTGGGTATGGTCACTTATCCACCAAGAGGAAGTGACAAATTCAAACTTAAAGACGAGATGAAATGAAAAATGCCTTTTTAACCCTTTTCGATCACATCCCCGGTCATACTGTGCACCTATTTAACAATATATGTCAAAAAAAATACCAAAAATCAATTTCATTGTATTCTTATATCAAAATTCAATCATGTTTTCTTCCTGTAAAACAAAATATGCCGTGTGCTTACGTAAGCATGCCCGTAACTAATTTCAACCAATAATATCATGACATCCACCCATCAATCAATCTTCAACTTTTAGCGCACAGAGCTAAGAGGCTAAGATTCATTAGTTAGCTAGCTAGCAACAGCACGGTACTTCGGTGTGTCTTCGGGTGTTATGACACACCCACTTTTCAACGTTCAAATCAAATTCCTCCCAACGTTATGTCCCGCCTGTCTTTCCTGTTTCACTCGGAAATACGTCACGATACGGAAGTTAGATACTCTCGAAATGCCGTTTCATCTCGACTTTAAGACTGAACTACACACTGTCTCCTAAACAGCAGTGAGCAGCACTCCGTCCAGAGAAAGCTGGACTCACCAACTTTAGATCTTTTGCCTCTCTCGTCTCTTTGGTTTCCTTTGATATAAAATGATCACAGACCGGCCAGTCTGGCAAACATGAACATGCTGAGTGCAGTTTACTGACGTCACGTTATGATTTCTAAAGTTAACATTTTTCAGACAGCTGCTGCTATTTGGCGCCGTCAACGTGCAAAGTTGTCTAGTGCAGCTTTAAGCATCAGTTGAGTCAGGTACATGCTCA
Organism: Centroberyx gerrardi; assembly: GCF_048128805.1. Classification (NCBI taxonomy): domain Eukaryota; kingdom Metazoa; phylum Chordata; class Actinopteri; order Beryciformes; family Berycidae; genus Centroberyx; species Centroberyx gerrardi. Next base: position 26,321,648 of record NC_136004.1, on the reverse strand, counting down.
GTCTAACCTGAGTAAAGCAGTCGTATATTAGCTGCTTTCCATCATTTCTCTTAAAGTGATAATCTGTGAGATTCTTGATTTTGGCGACATCTTTGGTGATAAGCTGTCATTGCTTTGGTGTTTTGCACTCAACGTAGGCACTGGCCCAACATACTGTAATAATAAAGACGCTCAATATAGACTGTGGCTTCTTATTTTTCTCCGACCTTCTTATATTTATTCCAAACAAACAGATTTCATGAACATGGTATAGGTTGAATCTCTATTGTATGGTCAGTCGACTACAGACTAGCAAAACGGTCATTTATTTATATGTAAAAGCTGCAGATTATCACTGTGATGTACCCTAAAGTAACAGAAGCATGACATCTTGTACACGAATTCCATCCTCTTTTTAAACTTCCCTCTTTTTAAACTTCCCTCTGATCACATCAAACCTCTTGGTGTCGTTCACCAGGTGCGAAGCTGCCAGACCCGGCGTGTTATGGTCACACTCAGTTCCACCTGGTTCCTGACCGTTACCGCCGGGACGTGATGGCGAGGCGGCAGCAGACCGACCAGGTCGAGGTCTTCCTGCGGGCCAACGGCCTCGCCAGCCTGTTCGCCTGGACCGCAGCGCAGGCCATGTACCAGGGTATGATGTCATCACACACATTTCACATGCAACTCACAGCTGACTGATGGCAGCATGGATGTTACAGCTCATGATTTTTTCCCCCTTATTTATTTCCTGATCTATTTTCTATTCCTTATTTTTTCTGTATTTTCTCTTTTTTTTTCTTCCTTATTTCCTTTTTCCCCCCTTTTTTTTCCACTGGCAAATCCCTAAAATAAAACTTCCAAATAAGAAGCCCTTTCTCTTTGATTCAAAGGACTGAAACAAAAAACTGAGTTTACTATTGATGTTTTAGACAGTTGGAAAACTGTTCTGCTATCAAACTCCATTGTAGCTGCACTGGAAATATCTTGATGTAATGTCACATTGTCTATGTTCGGTCGGCTATCTGTAGGAAAGAGAAAAATACACCACCAAACAACAAAATGAGCCCAGAAATTCAAAGTACATCGCAAAGTACATCGCTGTTTTTTTTAACAATGTTAAAGTGTTTTAGGGTGGATTTTTCCTTTTTAACAGATGATCTAAAGGTAAAACGATGATGTAAAAAAACGGTACAAATGATGGTTTCCTGCCTCAGTGGCTGGGAGAATATACCAACTTACCAGCTACAGCCTGTATTCACCAGCATCTGACGTGTGATTTTTTTCTCACCCTGGTTGTACTTCCATCTCATCTCTGCAGGCTTCTGGAGCAGCGAGGACGTCAGCAGGCCGTTCGTGTCCCAGGCTGTGATCACAGACGGACAGTTCTTCTCCTTCTTCTGCTACCAGCTCAACACGCTGGCTCTGTCTGTGGAGACGGACGCCGACAACCCCAGGAAAAACCTCTTCTGGGGCACCCAGAGCCTGCGGCTGTACGAGGCGGTGCAGGACGGAGCGGTGGTCGGCCTGAACGACCGGGTGCTCAAACTTCTGGTCCAGTTCCTCATGAACAAGCCGTAGATATCTATAGGTTTAAAAGTCTTCTCTTGGTTTTCTTGGTCAAGGAAAGACTTAAGAGTTCAGCCGGGTTCAGAGACAAACAAATTCTCCGATTATATAAAACATAATGGCTGTAAAAGCGGAAACATCTGGATTGAGCCATGCCACACGGTCTTATGTGTTGGAAAACTGAACAAAGTACTGACTAACTGTACTGTACGTGTCTCTTATTATTGTGCAGATTGTATTTAATGCAGAGATAAAACCATGCTTTTCAAATGGACATTACAGCGTGTTTGTCGATGCTTATTACGGTTCACTGAAGTTACTGTTGACATGTTTTATCTGGTAATTTAGGTTTTATTTGGGAGTCTATTTGAGTGTAGGTTGGACTCCATGTCTGTAATGGGAGAGACACGCTTGATAACTCCAATTACACTGTCACCCACCCACTTTACTAGCATTCAAGCTAGTTTTCCATATAGGCAACCATACTAAATAACAAGGGACAGTTACTAGTATTTTGCATATGTGAATTGATGGCCTTTACAAGTCATTTCTGACACAAACACAGTGGTTTGTGTATTTGTAATGTATTGTGACATATTTAATTTAGGTTAAGTGCAGGTAAACATTAAAGAGGTGTAACAAAAGCAAAAATGAGGGGATGGGTGCAGGTCTGAGGCTTTACTGGTATTGCACCATCATTTTGTTGTCGGAGGGTGGCGCTGTCTCCTTTGCAACTAATTAAATAAATTCTCCGGGTCAGGATTAGGAAATATTTTAAGTTTAGTTCCAAAATTATCCACCTTTCTTACAAAATCTTAATCTTACAAAATGATTGGTAGAACAAATTTAGAATATAGTACATAACTTAAGTCAATGGTCAAAATGACACTTTTGCAGGCTGGATCATCTATATTTTGGAATTATTAAATGATGAACTGAAGGTTATGATTTGCACGTTCTGGAAATGATCTGCTCATTTCTTATAGAAAGCTGTGGCTTTTGTTGAAGAGTCAGATAGTTTAGTACGCTACTTCTGGTGTTACAATACATTTATAAAACATATTTTTCTGAAACACCCACTTTCCTTCAGCATCCAAGCTGGGTTTCCAAATAGGCATCCATACTGAAAAGCACAAGGGGCAGTAAGTAGTATTTTCTACCTGGGGGTTCACCATCCATATATGTGAACTGATGGCTTTTACAAGTGTCAAATTTCTGACACAAACACAACGACAGTAGTTTGTGTATTTTTAATCTGCATGTTTGCATATACTGTGACACATTTAATGTAAAGTGCAGGCAAACATTTAAAGAGGTATAACAAGCACTTTTAGGACACAAAGTGACAGGTGAAGTCATGAACAGGAGTAAACATGGTCTTTCCGACTAGCTGCTTAACATATGAGAGTGATACATTAATATAACATCTGCATATACCGGGATATACATTTCATTCAGGTGAGATGTAGTTACACTGTAGGCACACACACTACTTCAAGCGCACACTTTATAAACTGACAGGTTAAGTCGTTGCAAACAGAGCAGGAACGGTTGGTTAATTGCTTTTTGATAGTATAAGGCACTGCACACAAATCATAATGTACAACTGAAGTTAAGATCAATTAAGAATAAAGTCGTTGGCAAGTAGAAGAAGTGTATTTTCTCTCTGACTAGCGAGTGAAAAGGCAGAGTGACATGCGAGGCTGACCACATGATCTCAATTCTCACTGCAGTATTTCCACAGGAAGTGAGCGGTTTCTTGATTTGAGGCTAATAAAGCACAGACTACTTGAAGTGCTTTGCTCTTTTAGTCATCATGACATCCTTGTTTAATTAAAAAAAAAACATACGCTCCAAGGAGATACAATATATCTGTGAAAAAGGAGAGAATACAGGAGACAATGCAGTATTTCAAAGCTGGTTCGTAAAAAAAGACTAAATGTACATAATAATTAAGAGAATGACTATTTTGTGGGAGTGGTGGTTGTTGCCACTCTCTTTGGTGAACATGTTTTGATTAAAATAGATGCCCAAATAGTTGATGAAATATTGCTTTTTTTTTTTTTTTTAGCTCTGTATCAATCAGGTAACACTGCTGAAATCAGCAAAATACAATATGTGAACAGTGTGAGGATCCTCTGCTGCTAAACTTTCCTCTGTCTCATTGTGGAACTTCCTTCCATTCCATTATTTTCTCCTTGTGTCCTGAAGAGAGAGAGAGAAAAATACACATTATGAGAAAATACAAACTGCACATACAGTAAAATTGCAGTAAATAAACTATCTGGACCTTGGGGAAACTCAACGTAGATCCCATTATACTCACAGCTTATTCGTTTGGTCGGCATTCATCCCATCACCTGAGAATAAGGCAGATACATATACACAAATTACAAAGCAAAATCAAATAATGAACTTCATACTATAACCTCCTAACCTGTGATGTAGTGGTAAATAAAAAGTTTGGTAAACTATGGAAAACAAAATGATAAATAAAACTTAACTATTCTTTAAGAAAACATTAATTTATGCTTTTTTTCTCCTTCTTTCCCTTCTTTATATAACTTCTTTCCCATCTTTATATAACTTCTTTCCCATCTTTATATAACTTACATGAGTTTGACACCATTCACTAGGATGTATACTAAGAATGTCTGGTCCTAAAGATTTCTATCACCCTAAAAAGGTGGATAAACTCTCTTACTGCAAATTAAAAGGTGGATAAACTGGGTTTAGGTGGGTTCACCCTCCACTACATCCCTGATCTTGACTTAAAGGAGAAACTCAGTATGGTATTTTTTTTTTTGTTCTTTTGTTTTCTACCTACCTGCAGTGGAGTTTTTCTTGGAGCTGCTCCTCTCATAGAGCAGGATGACGGCGACCAAGACGAGCACTTCGACCACGATGGCGAGGAAGGGCTTGAGCGGCTGCAGGAAGGTGATGACCCTCAGCTCCACGTGGCTCATGCTGGTGCCGATGTCGTAGACCGCGCCGCAGTAGTACGAGCCGGAGTCTGCCTCTGTCAGGTTGAGCACCGTCAGCGTCGTCTTCCCCACTTCGCTTTTCACTTTGTACCGGTGAGACTCTGCATTGGTGTCGATCCGCTCCTGGGACAAAAAACCCCCCCACAAAAAAAAACAACATAAACATCAATATTCACTGGTATTGCACTACATTTTTTTTGTTAGATGGTGGCACTGTCTCCTTTGCAACTGTTATTACAAACACTGCAAGGTTCTTGAGAAAACCATTGGAAGTTTGTGGATTTGGGAAAAATAAGGCGATTCAAGTCTTGGAAAATGAATGGATGGCCTTGAAAGTACTTGATTTTTTTCTTTTAAATTAAAATATTGCACCCAGATCCATCTATCTGCCGCATCTCTCTGGACTTCTTTCTGTCCTAGGATCAACAGTTCACATCCTGTGGAAATCCCCTGTGATGGAGATTTGTGTTGATATTGCAGCAGTTCCAAAATGAGGGATTGTGGAAAACAGTAGTTGTGGAAAAAAATAACACTTACTCTTACAGATTGATTGGTAGCACAAATTTAAAATAGTAGGTAACGTAAATCACTGGTTGATAAAATGATGATTCTCTGGATTATCTATATTTTTATTGTATGATAAACGTAAGGTTATGATTTGAGCATTTTGGAAACAAACTGCTCATTTCTTACAGAAAGCTCTGGCTTTTGTTGAAGAGTCAGATAGTTCAGTGCTACTTCTGGTGTTTAAATAGACTTACAAAACACTTTTTCTAGATGTACTTATATCATTTATTCCACTGACCAATTAAATATTGGATAGTAAAACCAAATGCTGAAAAGTGTTCCCATGTTGATTTACCATCACCAGTGACACAAATCCTTCCTAAATCCACATCAAAGTCGGCCTCTCGGCGGCCCACCCACCTTGTCAGTCCCATTTGCTTTATACCACTGCCAGCTGTGGGGCTGCGGTTTGGCCTCCTCCATTTTACATGCGATAACCACAGAATCGCCCACATAGCTGACTATGGGCTTGTCTCGCACCTCACCCATCTGTGGAACTGCAAGGAAAGAAGGAAAAGAGCATGATGACGAGGAAACTGCACTGTCTACCCTTCACACTGCACCCTATGCATACAGTTATAAATATTCATATTCAGTAGAATGGCAGCAGGTATGTGTAATATCACCTGCAAATACAACTCATATGAATCAGTGTGTACCTGCCAAAATGAAGTCTATGTTTGCTTCACTGCCAAAGACACATGAGTAATTTCCCAGGCTTTCCTCATCAACAATGCTGAACCTGTCAAGGAAAAAGATATGTCAAGACACTGAATATCCCTTTTGCGAAAAAGTGCAACCTGAAAGCTACTGGTTAATATCTTAAAATGCATATGATTCTATCATCAAAACATAACTATTTTGCAAGAAAAGGTATTAAGATGACTTATAACTAATAGTGGCTGATAGTTGCTTTACTTTCATTCAAGCAGACATTTTTGTAAAAGGTGTCAGGTTCTTCAAGTGGCATTTTTTGTTCTCATTTTGGAATGAAACTCAGTATAATCTGTAATCGATTTTATGTAATAAATCAAATCTGGATAGATTAAATCATTAGAGAAAATGTTGATGAACTGGCAGTGATCTAAGAAACAAATATGTTTTACAACTTAAGTTATGCATTGGCAAGACTGATATCAGCTAGTTTCATCAAGCATCCAACTCATTTCACATATGACACTGGAGACAAAGGTCTTGAACTGCTACAGAGGAAACTGAGAACACCCACTGTTTAAAAAAACGGCTTAACAACACAAAAAGTAATATCACTGTAAATGATAATCCTGATGCTCACACACCATGTTTTTAAATAATCAGCCAACACATATGACAGTGGATAGGGACTTACACGCATAAAGACAGAAACAAACAAGGTAAATGTGCATTTAATGAACCTAATGGAATAATGAGCACATACTTACTCTCTTTTGAGATTATATTGCCCATTCTCCAATTGCACTGTGAGACGGCTGTTCTCAATTTCATCCCCATCTTTTCTCCAATACCCAGTAATGTTTGGCAATTTGTTTTGATTACCAGTCCAGGTACACTCTAGCGCTAAATTGACGGGTTTCAACAGTTCAACTTTCTCAACGTGACTTTCACCTGCGTTGAGAGTTGTGGGAGGATTTCAAACACAGACACAAGCCAAAATCAGACACCTGTTCATTCAGAAAATGTGATTTGAATGAACAGAATTAATCATCACCTTTGATTAAAACAGCCATCTCTGCCATTATGCATAATGTTTTACAGCTGCAGCACCAATAACCTGACTAACTACCGTTCCTTAGCAGCATCAACACATCAAACTGGGATGGAGGAAGACACAATATGGCAGCAAATCAAATTTAACACATCTATTACACTGATCATGACAGATTGGTGTGGCAAAAAACAGACTTGTGCAGTTATTACCTTTGAAGACGACACTCTTCACATCTGTTGGGAGTGGAGTGGTGGGAACCAGCGGGGGGGGCGTTGGGCCAGGATCCTCTGGAAGAAAAAGAAACAAAAGTATACACACAAACTTAATGTGAAATCACCATTTAATATGACTAGTGTTTTAGTGTAGCACACAAAACCCTCTTCCTGGCCTTGAAAAAAGCCCTCTTCCTCTTCCAAGTTGCTTTGGCATTATCATTTAAGAATAATATCATTCATTTCCTGAAACATGTGGAAATGAATCTATGTACAATGTGTGTTTATTTACAGTATTTGGTTATCATGGTTATGTTCAATAAACAGACGAGTCGACACTCTTGACATAGAAAGATCTTGACTTATTAAAGGTAAAATGGGTACAACTCCAGTCAAGTGTAAAAGTGTAAAACACATGTGCTTACTAGCTTACTGATATATTGTTGAAGGAAATTATGTTATCTTCATAGTCAATGCATAATCTATACTTAATCAATATAATCAAAGAGAAATATATATTTACACATTCCTTTGATCAGACAGCACACACACATGTACTATGCACAGTAAGAAGAGAGTAGAGAGAAAGAGGCCTTTGATACCAGCTCATGCCAGTAAGTTTCTCACAGACAAGAGAGAATAATGGGATTGTTATTGCCAGAAAAAGAGGTTGTATCCAATATTGCACAGAAGATCATTCATATCAAGGACAGAATGATCCAGGAATTAGGGAGGAAGACTCCTAGTTTCGGCCTTGAGGTACAAAACAGCAGGTGCTTTCCGTCAGCAATAGCTGGATTGACGCACTGACCATATTCCGACAGTTAGACCAATTAGAGAGCCACATTAGGTCAAGTCTGGAAGAAGACTATCCTTCTAGGTGGAGCACAGAGATGGACTGGGACAAGAAAATGGCCCTGGACTTTTTGACCCAGACTGGCCCACATCCAGCCTGCGAATATTCCACCATCCCCACCCAATTGATGCATACATGAATACAGCAATACTCAAGTGTCACTACTTATACAGTATATATAAAATAGTACTACATACGGTTTGTCGCCAGCAGACCACTGTGAGGATACCACAACAGACACAGGCTGCTATATTGTGCATTTAGTGCATCATGATAAAGGGCTGTATTTGAAAAGGCGATATCATTACAGATGAAATCAGTCAGGGATTGCCATTGCCATTTTTATCACTTTAATTTGGTAACTTTCAACAATACATATTTAAATTAACCAACACCAGGTAACAATAAATTATAATAAACTATAACGTTGTCTAATAACAATAAACTATAAACAATTAAAAGGTGGAGTAAAGGGGTGGGCATGTAGAGAAAGGCACTGAGGCCAGTGTCCTTTACCTCCCTTCAGGACGGGGGGAGGTGGAGAGAGAGGCACTGAGGCCAGGTCAGTAATTTTTGCGCATTTTGATTCCTCAGCTTCACGGGCCTTTATTTTTTTAGGTGGCTCAAAGTTTTGTGGCCGTGGCCACTGGCCCATAAAGCGAGTGGCCCACCGGGAATTGCCCCGGTCCTCCCGATGGCCAGTCCGCCACTGGTGGAGCATGATGTGAAGGGGGGTCAGAAGGTAGAAAAAGAACCTGAAGATGTGAATCCTTTGTCAGACCCTTCACATATCAGTTGTATGATGTACTCTGTTATATGAAGAATAAGGCAAAGAGAAAATTGTCTGAGTTTGTCTCATTCAATCTGTGATCAATCAGCTCCTCGAACCTGAGGTGGAAGTTGAAGAGAGAAGAAAATCCACCACGACAATATCAGTTTGCCGATATTAGCCTTTTATTAAATATCAGATATCGCCAGTCAGTGTCATCCACCACTGATATGATGGAGGTTTTAATCTAACTGTTCAATAATGGGGTTTTTTTGTAAATAAAACATCTGCTAACCCTAAAATAATTTCATTAGTCTGGGGTTTAAAGGAGAGTTTTAGTGTCCCATGATGATCTAAATGCTGTTTCAGTGGCTCTTCCTTTTACTTGCTTTTGACAAACTGTAAGCTGGTGCTTCTTGTAAAATATAAAGATACTGAATATCAGTACAAAATATCGGCTATCGGCAGCTTCAACTCAAATATATCGGTATTGGTAAAGGCGTTCAAAAACCCATATCGGTCGAACCCTAGCACTGCCTACAGTAAATACTCTTCCGTGACGATTCAGTATCAAAATAACACCAGTTTAAATGGTTTACCAATGAAATAACTAGATCTCAGAAGAAGAGCAAACACACACACACACACACTCACTCACTGCACCCTACATACAGTATTACAGTACAGGCTGTATCAACATATCAATACAGCAGCTACTGTATTACATAGTACAGTACGATACCATTGAAAACCCATCACATTTCCTTCCACTCCTTACAAGGTCACACAGAATTCAGTAAACAGCCACAGAGAAAGAGGAAGCAGTACAAAGCTAATACGCACACACACACACACACAAACACAGCAAAATTAAACAGCCATTTACTTGTATTGATGCCTCTGCAGGAGAGGAGAAGCAGGAGGAAGTGAAAGGAGGCTGACATGTTTCTCTCTGTCTGTCAGACTCTGTTTGTTATTCCTCGGTCTTCACTGCAAGGTTTCCCTCTCTCTCTCTCTCTCTCTCTCTGTCGCTCTCTCTCTCACACAGGTACAGCAGCTCTTCTCACAGTCACATCACCCCCCCTCCTCCTCCTCCTCCTCCTCTGTGCCTTCCCTCCTCCCCCTTCCCTCCTTAGTCAGTGACGCAGTCTAGATATCAGCCTGCTGCTGCTGCTGCTGTAGCTGCCTCCCATCCATTATTCAACCAGGCAGAGCGTATTCTGTTGATGCTGTGCCGTCCCATACAGCAGAGCTAAGCAGAGCATGATTAAATACTCCAAATGGGACTGTGTGTGTGTGTGTGTGTATTCAAGCTAAATTTTTACTCCTATCCCAGTGTGAGAGCAGTGTTATGGCGCTGCTGTGAAACAATCTGTGCTGCTGCTGGGGCTGCAAGGTGTCGTATCCTAACTGTTATTTGAGAAGACCTGACAGCTGTAGGTCACATGATCTGGCTGCCATCTTGCCCCCCCCCCCCCCAGTTACCAATACTTCTAACGCTAAGTTAAGCAACCATATGTATTGCATCACCATTGCACAGACAAATAAATGTGTAAAATGAAGCAATGATGAATACAGCCTTTGGAAACACACATGATACACAATGTCCTTCTCACTATGACTCACTATGAGTCTCACTTTCCCTGGATGAGGGCTATTTTAATTAATTTCATTTTATAAATGCATATTGTTGTTTTTGTACCATTCTTTTAATGTTATTTGGTTTATGTCCCTATTTCTTCTGTCTCTTTTTGTCACTTTCACCCCCCCCCCCTTTCTTTGTCTCACCTGCACAGATTGCATTCTATCTCTATTTTGTATAAACCAAACCTAAACCTTGATAAATATTCCTCTAAAGTAAATGATGTTGACCCAATGTGAATAAATATTACATAAAAAAACAAAATGGGGCTGGACTGTGAGGTAAGTCTTATTGTAGGACTAGATTATGCTCACTGTCTGGGACGTCCTTTGGCACACAAGTAATGGTTTCTTATGTAAGGGGATTAATGGCAAATTGTCACATGCAGAATTGGATAGAGCAGTGTGGAATAGCACAGTATGTCTGTGCTCACTGGCCCATAGCAATTACCAATTGTGGGATTCTGACAATGACCTTGCATTACGCAAATTGCACCGAGTGAAACAATCTGCTCTTTGTAGGCTTATCTTAGATTAAGGTGCGCAGCTGAAACTGCTTTGATTCAGGGATAATGTTGTCAGTCAGTGTGCGCTGGGCCATGCCAGCCTTCAGCCTCTGACCTCCCATTGGCTTCTCTCACCATCAGGCCAATCAAAAAGCAGCAACCTAAACTAGTGGGGGGCCAAAACAAAAAAAAGAGAAAAGTGCCACAAATCCCTCGGTACAGCAGGATTGTCACTGAGTGGAACTGCTTTGCACAGTTTCACGGTCCGCTGAGGAGCAGACAGAAAGCAGCGAGCTAAAGGAGGATATTGGAGGAGCTGATAGCATGGCGACTGCAGGCATGTCCAGGGAGGAGGCCGAGGAGTACCAGAGGCAGCTGGTGGAGGAGAAGTAAGTCCCAGCAGCAAGCCCTTCTCCCACCGGTCTGTCAGGGCCGGACGGGTGAGGGACAGATACTGGATGGAGAGAGAATACTGGAGGGAGAAAAACAGTGTCTGTAATGTGTATGGCATTTACTGAGAGCGACGTAATAGTTTTGTTACTTCTCTGGAATTAGTTCTAATCTTTTTTTGGGGAAAATAATGAACTCCAACAAATTCTCCACTTACATTTACCTTTATAGTTTAGGCATTTAGCTGATGCTCTCATCCAGATTGACTTAACAGTACAATAGAATAATCTTTAATTCCTTGATCACTTAACTCCTTAATCTAAATCTAATCTAATCTAATCACCATTACAACAAATCAAGAATAAGGATTGCAAAGGTCAAAGCCATAATGCCCTGACATCATTTATTTTTTAATGTTTATTTAACAAATTTTTGCCTGGCAAGAGGCAAAATGCCTCATGATGGGTAATTGGGGGGAAAGGGAGGGGAAAAAAAGAATATAACAATGCTATTAATACTAATACTACTACAACTACTAATGATAACAATAGAAAAAAACATTATTGCTCCTATGACCATAAAAATATCATGCAAAACAGAAGGGCTAGGGAAAGAAAAAAAAACTAAAGCTAAAGAGAAAGGTAGAGGGGATTTTTTAGTGACAAATGTACAACTCAACTTAAATGCATGTTTTGTCAAATGTATTCTTTTCTTTTAGCAGCCGCTACACAGCAAACCTAGTATCATCAAGCTTAAAGCTGATTACCATTCAATCTCGTCATTCTGCATTATGCACACATTTAGGAGTAGTGTTATGGTCATGTGGCAAACGAACAGAAGATCAATTCCTTTGCCACAAAAGCAGAATCAAATCAAATATAATCAAATCAGTATTAGATATTCACTAACATCAGGAACAACTGCTATATGATTATTCTAATATACTGTATATATAGTATATAATATAATATAATATAATATATATATATAGTATATATATATATAAAATGTTATTAATTCATTCATTCATCTTGTCTTATTTGTATAATTATAAGAAAGCTAGTACAGCATAAAAAGTGTCTAATTGATGATGATGAAAAACTGAAGCTACATCATATGATATTCAAATCAAAATGTACTGTAATTCCTTCATTAAAGGATGCAGCATTTCACACTCAACTCTTGAACAGTGTATCATGCCTATATTTCCATGACAAAAATTTTGTTCTTTGTTCAAAACAAGGATAGAGAGAGATGCAGAGTTCTTGGTGAAAAAGGCTGAGCGGGCCACACTGCGAACCTGTCTGAGGGACAAATACAGACTACCAAAGGTGAGATGGCTTTCTTTCCCTCGGTCCCTGAAAACAACAACAAAAAAGCATCTCATCAATATGAAATCAACAAAAACAGAAACAGAAATGTAGCTTTTTCATAGTTAGAGAATGATCTAAGGTGAGGGTCTTATGCAACTTCCCTAAATACAAATAAAACAGAATGAGTGAAGTGATGCAACAGTCAGTGTTAACTACAAACCCTTATAATAATTTATTTTTTCACTATATTTATTTGGAACAGAAGTACAAAACATTAGAGTAGAAGGAATTTGCTGATATACTAAAACTTTGGGAGGGGCAGGAAAGTATTTCTGATGATTTGACACACAGAAATCCACAGGGATTTTTCATGGTCCTGCCAGGTAAAATCCTGTCATGTTTAAAACCGATTAAACTGATTAATTAGAGGAGAAAATCAAATGTTGGTGTCAGCAAATCTACTTGTCCTTTGGAAAATACGCTGCATCTGCCTCATATCATTAGGGAAATTACCTATTACACTGATCTGAAGCTGCTGTGCAGTGAAAGAACAGTTTATTAAATCAATTTCGCAGACTGGGATTCCATTCATTTCATTAAAGGAAAGTGAAGAAGTGTATGCGGAAATGTCTTACCCTCATGTCCTACACTCTGCACTCTGTACCCTCTGTCCCCATTTACCTAACCATTCAGTTTTCTGCCTTTTCCATAGCTCATTTTAATGGGTGTTGTATGTTTCAGTATATAAGATTAAATTAATGTTCTTTTTGGGAAAATTGGGCACTGCAGCAGCAAACAACAGGATATAGACAAGAATACAACAAATTGAAGACACTGAAGACTAGGGCTGCAACTAAAGATTTTCATTATCAATTAATCTCTTTTTTTTTTCTTCTATTAATCAATTAATCATTTAGTCTATGCCCATCATAAGTTACCAGATCCCAAAGTGATTCTTAAAATTGCTTACTTAGTCTGAGCAGCCAAAAAAAACCCAAAGTATTAAATATATGATAGTATATGATATTGATATTATGATATGAAATGGAGAAAAGCAAGCAAATCTATATTTGTGAAGCTGCAACCAGCAAATGTTTGCTATTTGCTATTTTTACTAAATGACAAAACAACTAATCGATTATCAAAATTACAATTGATTAATCGACTAATCGATTAATCGACTAATCATTTCAGCACTACTGAAGACTAAAAATACATTGAGACTAAAAATGCATTGTCTTCATCACTTCATGTTAACTGATGTTTGCCGTTTACTGTAAGCATGCATTGTTTTACAGCCGTTTGTGAGCTTGTATTGTGTGATATTCCTTGCTGGAAACCAAATTTGGGCTAATAAAGTGATCTTCAACTTCAACTCACTCCGGTCTTCTTCCTGTCCCTCCAGAGCGAGCAGGACGCCAACATGATCCAGACGGCCGGAGACGACGTCGACGTCCCCGAGGAACTGCTGAAGATGGTGGACGAGGACACGACGGAGGAGGAGCAGAAGGACTCCATCCTGGACCAGATGCAGAACCTGCAGAACATGGACATGGACCAGATCAAGGAGAAGGCGTCGGCCACGATGACGGAGCTGAGGACCAAGGCTGAGGAGAAGTGCTGCGTGATGTGAGGAGAGTCAGACAGGACAGATGAGACTCTGCATGACCTGATACTATTAGTGTGAACTCACTTTAAGCAAAAAGGTTCTTTCTAAACGGTTTATAGATGATGCATTAACTATCAACAACTAGCAATTCATTGACTAACCAAGTCTAACCTTAGGCAATTGTTGGCTGTATTTGGGCACCCATGGATTATCTGTATAGGGACCTTTCCAAATCCAAATAAAGCAAAGCTTCACGTCCAGCTTTCTAATTATTCCTGCCTACTGCCATCAGTCTCAGTTTGGTTTATCTATCAATAGAGTCTCCTCCTAGGGGAAGGACTCTTAATCTGTCCTAAGGAAGCTGCAGGGAAGTGAGAAAAGAATGAGTACTGAGTTGAACTACATGTATATTCACAGCAGTCGTGTCAATATCGGGTGTTTGGTCATCTTCACAAGTTGAGAGGGTGCAGTGAATGCTTTTAAACAGGAAATCTGAAAGCCTTTGTAAAGCCTTTGTCACTGGACTGTATACAACTGGATTTTGTTCTTGTGCCTGCTTGTTTGTAATAAATTCAAGTTTTTCGTATCCTATTAATAAACTCTTGCTTACAATACACAACTTGATTGCAACAATACCCTCTTGTGGTGAAAACATGGCAATTTATTGAAATGCAATGTTCCATTTTTCTAAAAATGTATTGCATATACAAAAATCTCTTCAAAATATGAATAGAACATTAATAATATATACAGTATATCTCTGTCTAGACAAATGTAAATAATGAAAAGAATACAACATTTTTTTAAATCCTATAAAGTCACAACATGTAACAGACAGCAGCAGTATTCCAGATACAGCACATGAGACTTTGTCAGCTTCTCTTCTGAAAAGCCTCGGCACCCAGAGGCCCTTTCACTGCTGCTGAAGCTGCAGACTATTGATGAACACAGTCTGCAGCTCGTTGATGTCGTCGGTGGTTTCTATGGGGATGCTGGGCTGGCCCGGCGAGCCCGGGGGTCCGGCAGCCAACTCGTACGCGGCGGGCTCACAGTGAGACCGGCTCAGGTTTTCGTAATAGGAATCCCCACAGCCTCCCGCCGCTCCCTGCAGATGCTCGTATACGTCCAGGTAGGGCTGCTGCGGGGACAGGCGGCTGTAGTCCTGGGCCTGGTGCTGCCCGTGGTGCAGGTGGAGGTGGAGGTGGTGCTCGGGCCCGGGGCTGTGGCAGGGGCTGTGGGACGGGCTGTGGGGCATCAGGCAGGTCTGCAGGCAGCTGTTGCGGCGCATGGCCCGGTGCAGGTCCAGCCTGGCGATCAGCGGCTTGCCGATGCTGACGCTTTTGGTCCAGTGGACGGGGTCGTCCTCCATGGAGGTGAAGGTGCCCTGCAGGCACACGGTGAAGACCAGCTCCTCCTGTGGCAGGTAGGGATTGAAAATGGAATGAGAGAAGAAATGATAACAATAGAGAAACACACATGTGCTCCTCCTTTGTTTTCATGGCCTAAATCAATGGATTGCTTGCACTTGTCTTCTTGAATTCAACCGAATGCTCGCTTACATAATTACATTTTGCAAAATGGCTACAAATGGGATATGTCATGTCAAGTGAAAGCAAAAGAAAAGTAGCTTATCATCATCATCCAATTTGGTGATTTTCATGCTTAAATTGAAGGATTACATGCTCCTCTGTCGGTTGAGAAAGTTCTACGACCGCTTGGGCTTATGAAAACCTTTCAAAACACATTGGATAAACTGAAAAATCTCCGGGCATCAAGGCTGTTTTCCTTAATTTGTGAAAAGTTGACATTTTGGAGACACAAGGTTTTCACCCGGCAACTGTGTTATGCTTTAGCCTTCTCAGAAAGTTGTTAGAGTTTTACCCTGAGCTTCTGCAGGGAGCTGAGTCTGGTGTAGAGACAGTGCTGCGGCAGGCTGCTGGACAGCAGGTAGATACCCGTCTCTTCTGGAGTCTCTCTGTTCATCTCTTTGGGATCCACATCAAGGTCCTGGAGAAAGAAAGGGAAGCAGGTTCCTGTTGGATTCAACGAACTAGCATTCATACTTAACTTGCAATCTACTGATAGCGAATGGGGGGGCAGTAGAAGCCTAGAGGCTAAAGAAGCGGGCTTGTTACTGCAAGATAGCAGGTTTGAATCCCCCGACCGGCTGGGAAAAATTGGGTGGGGGAAGGGTCACACTTTATTTGGATAGTTCAATGTTGATACTCAACTTCCTGTCAAGTGATTGTTTCAATGTTGATACAAGTGAGTTTCAACCGACAGCCATAACTGTGTGAAAATTAGTCTGTAGATATTCAGTGTCTGGGCTACGGTTAATCTTAATGTTAGAAATTGGGTCAGGTTAGGGTTGGGGTTGGGGTTTGGCTAAAGTCAGGGTTAGTGTTACACAGTCTGTGGAGATGCACCAAATAGGCAAGTGACACTTTGTTGAACATCTACTTTCTGTCACCTGATAGTTGAGTATCAACACTGGACTATTCAAATAAAGTGTTACCGGGGAAAGTGAATAAGAAACACTCTCCCCTCTCCCATCAACCACTACTTAATGATACTTCTTTTTCTTTTCAAAATGAACTCCAAAGAGTCTGACCTGTGAGAAGTCGGTGACGTGCGCCTGGCAGAAGGACAAGTCCTCAGGCTTCTTGACGATGTGTGTGTAAATGACGAGCACGTTGGAGAACTCTGCGGCGAAGCCCAGCTTGATCTGAGCGCCGCAGTCAAAGTCCAGACTCATACTCTCGGGAAGCTCTGGAATAGCGAACACAAGACCATTTGATCAATTTGAAAACCACATTACACATTAGGGGGGGGGGGGGCAGTGGGAGCCTACACATCAGAGAAGTGGTGTGGAAAATCTGGCAGGGTAACTATTGTTGAGGCGCCTTTGAGCAAGGCACTTACTTCCCTGTAGACTTTACTTTCCAACCCTCCTGGTTTTCCCAGAAAACATTTTCATGCCCCTACCCCGGTGTTCTCCCAATGTAATTTCTCCCGATGTTCTCACATATTTTGATCCAACTTCAAAATCTGCTGATTTACTATATTTGTCGGTCAAACGGTCAACAAAATATGTCAGACCAAAAATGTAGTCTCTATTGTTATGTTATTAGCTCTGGGGCGGGTGGAGACAAAAAAACTTAAATGGAGTTTGAAGATGTAGCTTTTGTACTATATTTTCATTATTTTATGCATAAAATGTCACCAGAATACAGGAAATATGTCTCTGAATCTCAAAATTGTATAGGGGAGGACCTCCAGAAGCCCCCACCACCTATTTCTGAACTTCAAGTATGCAGTTGATGCCTGTCTTGTAATGTTTGCTGAGTGTTTACCAATGGTTCCAAGAGACCTGCCATCATGTTGGAAGAATGACAACAAAATCATCTGCTATCTTCCTCTGTGAACTAGTGAACCACCAGGGCAAACCCTGGTGGTTCACTATGCTCAGTATTCTATGAACAAATCTTTTTTCCTCTTTTACAGCACAATTTTTAACATTCTTCTGCCACACAGAAATTGTGTATTTTCTTTTTTTGTCAGGGAGGAAGAGGCGATAACATTGCAATCAGGTTACTGTCACTCTTGCAACATGTCGCTGACTGGCCAACAGTAGAAGACTGTGGATGCACTGGGCAACTCCCATGTGTGCAATTGTGTACTGTAAGTGAGTACTGCATGCTCAGTCAACCTTCCCTAAAAAAGTGTTAAATAAACAAAAATGAGTCTTATAG
Source organism: Centroberyx gerrardi (assembly GCF_048128805.1). Lineage (NCBI taxonomy): Eukaryota > Metazoa > Chordata > Actinopteri > Beryciformes > Berycidae > Centroberyx > Centroberyx gerrardi. Next base: position 26,303,793 of record NC_136004.1, on the reverse strand, counting down.
CTAATAGAGTGTAGGAAGAGGAGAGAGTTTGTGCTCGGATCTCACCATGAGCCTTGGCCCACTGGCGGTTGTGAGCCTGGGCGAGGTCAGCGCTGTCGCCAGGTAGGATGGGATCGGTCAGCGCTCTCCTCTCCGACAGACTGCTGCGGATCTCCAGAGCCTGCTTCCCCTTGGTGGCATCAAACTGACCCATGTCTGGACACAACACAAGATCATTACAATTCACATCTCAGAGTTAGAGACCTAAGCCATGTTGAACAAAGGGTCTAACTAGCAACATCTGCTGACCAAAAGCAACATTGCAACCAATGAGGAGCATTTTAACTTGAGAGCATCACATTGTATGAGTAAAGTTAATTTTTACAACTTAAGCTAACGTTAAAAACATAATACATTCATTGTTAAAACAGAAAAGATGGACAAACTAGCCTCTCAATCATACTTAATATGTCAAATGCCTTGCTCTCTGATGGAAGTTCATTCATTTCACGTTGCAATGTAAGTGTTGCCAGAGTTGGATTTATTCTACTTACGCATTTATTATGCATGTATAAACTAAACCAAATGCTGTTTTACCCTGGTTTTTGATAGCTCTTTGTGATGTATTTGTGATTATAAAGTGTGGTTCTGCTCCTCTCTTACCCTCAGCCACTCTGTCCAGCACCACGGTAATCTTCTCATCATCAAGCAGACGCTTCTTCAGAAACTTGACAAACACTCCGTTGGTGAAGCCACTGGAGCTCAGCTCAAAGGCCTCGGCGTCTTGGCAACTTAACAGTGAAATGGAGAATACAATAGATAAAAGGCCAAAGAATAGAACTTTCTATATTCTTGAAAAAAACATTAAATAGGAATTTTGTTTTGAATCGCTCAAACTTACGTGGCATATCCAAAGACAATGTTGGCCGTAACCCTCAAGACAATGTTTGGAGTGCTGTCATCATGAATATTCCTGAATTTGGAAAAAAATAATCAAATCAGTTTCACATAAAGCATGTCAAAACAAATGAACTTTATTCTCTAAAAAACAGAGATTCACTGGGGGTTCTCAGGGGCTCAGAATCCGACCGTCACAATTCATGAATCCTTTATGAAGGGGTTCTCCAAGGATCCTTCTGGGGCTCCCCTATGGTTACAATCTGAAGAAGCTCTAAAAGGTTCCTCGAAGCCCTTTTAACTTTTTAGAGCGTACAGCAGGTCTGGTTTCAACTTCTGCTATGGGTTGAAAATTCATCTCTTCAGAAAGTACATCACACCACCCTGCAAAAAATTCATCCTTCTCCCATTTCCTCCTCCTCTACTTGCCCTAATTTGTTCTTATCTTGAAGTAAAAAAGTCCCTTCTAGCTCTCTCTTTAGCTTTTATTCCTCAATTATTTCCCATTTCTATTAAATGATGCACTTTTCTATTAAATGACTGGGGTCACAGGAATATTGTCGAGGTACTATGGCTCTGACCCTTACACTCCTTACTATTGGTTGCTTGTAATGTTGGTGATCTAGTAAGGGAAGCTTATTCTACCCTTGCACCCATTTTAAGTCGATCTGGATAACAGCGTCAGCTAAATCCCTAAACTGTAATAAATGTAAAAGTGATGTGCCGTGTGCTTACCTCTTCCTGCACATGTCCAGCAGGAACACGTTGAGGCCCGTCTCCTTCTCCTGCATCAGTTTAAGGATGCTCTGCACACACAGACAGTTGGCTGACCGGTACGGGTTTGGAGCATCTACTGGCACCATGAAACTGTTGCCGTAGTTCTCATATCCGTGGCCAGCATAGTACAGCAGACCTAGAAAGGGAAGCATGTATTCCAATATTAATTTGGTTATAAAAGACCAAAGATTTGCAACCTGAAATGTCCATGGCAGAAAGCACCAACAGGTGTATTACAGGAATGTATTAAAAACCAGTCTTTTGTAATAGCAAATGTTAAAAGCCTTTATTTCACATTGGCAATCTGAAACGTTAAAACTGAATGATGCGTTTCAGCTTGAATGAGCCTTGGTCAGGGTCAGTTTGGCTATGTTGACATTTCAAAGACTTGCTTTTCAAAAACCTAGCATTTACAAAATCTTTTCCACTTCCCTTCTCAGTTCTTGTCTCCTTTGCTAGCACTTCTCTATACATTATCATTCTCGGGTGACAGGAATATTTTGTTATCTATATTGTCTTGGCACTGGCAAACTAGGAAATTAGCTTAATACTCATTGTTGTAGTCATTGTTATTTATAAATGGGCTACATTTGACAGTATAAAATGGGAATGTTCCTGGATCAATCCACATGCATAATTACAAGGTTATCCTTGTAATAATGTCACTTCAAAATACATTAGTAAAGTAAATGTAGACTGTAGCTTCTGTACCATGGACCAAGAGATGATAGAACTTTTTATGATTTTATGATTTAGTGAACTGTTCTGGATGAATGTGAACATGCATTTGAATGACAAAATCAAGTAGTGTGTGATTCCTTGTCCTCATGTGCGTGACGCCCCATTTTTTCCCCATCACCTTGTGTGCACACCTTCCTGACGACGCAACAAGCGTTGACTCAAGACGAGTCGTTCAGTCTGAACTGCCCTCTTGTAGTCTGGCGTAGGCGTAAGTCGCTCTGGATAAGACTGTCAGCTAGATACCGATGTACTTTCATTTCTTTCACACTGAACATAAATGCATCTACTCCTCTAAGTAGCCATGTGAGGGTTCATGGCATCCCAACATACCATAGACTCCCTTGTGAAGCAGCAGCAGGAACTCATCAACGGCGTTTCTCATCTCCGACTCAGTGAGGTCCAGCAGTGAAACCACCTTGAAGTTCAGCTGGCGCAGGAGGTTGGTGAGATCGTAGACGTCCACCATGGGAGCTTTGAGCTGCGGGTGGTTCTTGTAGGACAGATTGCCAATCAGCAGCGCCACTTTGTCAGTCGCTGGGATGGAATATGGGAGAGGGACAAAGACATACTGTTGATCCATGGGAGGGGAATTATTTAAGACACACAAAGAGATGCATCAAGGGAACTGAAAAGTGAGCAGGGCAACAAAAATAATTGTTGGATAGTGTAGTGATGATATCCAAGAGGGCAATCTTGACTGTGATTATGGTACAAGGCACAGCCAAGTACCGTCGGCAGCACCAAAGTACCCATAATCCAAGTGAAGAATGTCCTCAAGGGCATTTTGGCTTTCATACAATGGTTCCCAGCGCATGTATACTTTGAAGTTTTCTTCAAAGTAGTGTTGAGGAAGAAATGGAAAAGTACCTATACTGAGCAACATTCATAATGCTCACTTAATATGTAACATCTGACCCATATGTACACCTATAGATTTAGGCACGTAAGGTGTACATACGGGTAAAAGGTTAAATATTAAGCGAACATATAGGAATGTTGCTTAGTATAGGTACTTTTCCATTTCTTCCTCAACAGTAGGATACATACACGAGAATAAAAGACAGGAGAAAAACAGAAAGATCGCTAGCCACCCTGTTAGCACAAGAGCTGACATAGCAAACAACTTTTCAGCCATTTGTTTAACACAAAAGCCAAGAGTCAACCTGCAGCTTTTTGATTTGGCTTTCCACTGAAACCTCAATGTCCAGACAGTTCATCGTCTCTTTGGCCTTTTGAGGACAGAACAGCATGTTGTGTTGAACTGGCCTACAACTACCTGCTGTATAATAGATGTCAGCAGAGACAGCTAGAAGTTTCACATCTTTATTTTGGTGTTTATGCTGGGAGGGGTGCTGACTACATAACCGCAAAGATCCTACGAGTTTCAGAGATAACAGTAGCACAGCAAAATTGGTATGTAGAGGAACTGTACATCACCCACATTAACCACAAATATAACAACAGTAGAGGTATACTCTAGTGTGATCAGCTTTTGATCATACACTACCAAACTTGGAAAAAGAAACTTAGAGCACTCACCATAAAGTTGTTCTGGAATGCTATTTAGGAGGAATTCGTTGGGATCTAAAATTGCAAAACCACAATGAAAATAGCATGCAAAGATCACATGCCAAGTACTGTGGAAGAGAAATGTAATGCATTTAAGAGAGAGTATGCAAAAACACTCAACAAGTAGAGTGCTACTTACTTGCTCCGAGGGCATAAAAGTCATCTAGGAAGACAAAGATACAAAAATATTACCAACATGTTTATTTACTGAGTTTTTTTTTTTCTGTGTTAGACATATATGCTGTTGATTCTGAAGTAACTGATTAGTCAGAGGTAAGGCCAGCTTCAAATTACTAATAGATGAAAACTTAAGGTATGCCCCTTTTAAAATGATAATTTTCATGCATTCAAACCAATGAAATCAATCAAATTAATATCCATGCATGCAAAACCTGAAGATCAAACCCTTTGAGCATTCTGCTGGTTAGTGTCCGTAGGGATATGATTCTGTATCATGACCCACATGCAGTTATAGGAACAATTTAGTAGCTACTCATGTCAGTAATCAATGCAAATTTTGGCTACTGTTATTATTAACCTTTGCATGCAGCAAGATTTAACCAGTACCGGTTATTGTCTTATATTTGAACTCAAAATTTGAGCCAGCTCCCAGGCCTTTCAACTCTACCTTCAGAGCACTCCATTGCCCCTGAAATCTGGATAGATATCCTCGGTGCTTTCAGTCAAGAACAAAGGCAATTAATCACTTAGACATAATCACTAAATAAAAACAGTGGAGCTGGGTTTAATGGAGCCAGCGGCTATGACATGAGCATTATGTTAAACAAAAGAAGCGTGACATACCTATCACAACGTCAACTTGGTTGGTCCACATTCTCTCACTGTTACTGCTGATCTCACAGCGATACTTCCCATGGTGATCCTGCATCACACAAGGAATCTAAAAACGCACAGACACATTCTGTCAAGTCAGGCATGAGGACAAACATTGTTTCCTCAAAGACACGTTAGATTAGTACACAGTTGTAGCTATCATAAAAATCCCCCTTCATGTATTTATCATCCATCTATCCCTCATTGTTAATGCACACAATTCTTTCTTGAATGTTATACAGTATAAATAAATTGGCATACTATAGAGGAAAACTCCCTCAACCAACTAGTTGCCAGTCCATGCCTTGTAACTTCTGACGACTGAAAAGAAAGTAGAATTTTTCCAAACAATTCATCTTGGGGAGGAGCCACAGTGCAGCAGTAGCTCAGCAAGCATGCAGTAAAAAAAACTAGGACCTCTACAATGGTGAAATCTGTACACAGACAGCATCTACAACTGTCTGCTGACCACTGTGAATCAGGGTTGGGGCCATTCATGAACTGAATTGAGAATGAATGGTGAATTCCAATTAAATTCCTGGAGTTGGAATGTGAATGTCACCCAGCTCTAAGGAAACAGAATTGGAATTGAACTGGAATGACAGGAAACAGAATTGAAGTCCATGAAATTCCATGAAATTCCACCTCTAAGAGAGTTTGTCTTGACTTGCTAAACATTATACATCAAACATTATTAATCAAATAAAAGACAGTTAAACAAATCAAATACATTCAATTATAATGTATGGTTTATGATTACATGTTATGCATGGAACCTTTAACATTTTATGATATTCAGTATTGATAATATATTACACTTTGTGCAATCTCAGATATGTGGTAAGAAAAAAACAAAAAAAACATGGAATTTCAAAGAATTTCATTGAATTAAATTCAACTTCCTGAAATTCCAATTCAATTTCAATTCTGTTCCCCGTAGGTTTTTTCAAATTCCAATTCCAATTCCTCAGTTGAATTGGAATTAATGAGTTCATTCATGAATTGGCCCCAACCCTGCTGTGAATGCATTCTGTAACTGCACTGGGTGATACGTGCTGCATCCCGGAGGAGGTTCGCCCCCCTCCAGCCCCCCCCCCTCACCGTCAGTTTCCTCTTGGAGGCGTTGGGGATTGGGACTCCGTTCCGATGCCACTGGTAGCGAGGGATGGGTCTTCCCACGGCTCCACACTCCAGCTGCAGAGTTTCCCCAACGAGCAGCCGCTGGGCCTGGGGCTGGACCACCAGCTTCAGCCGACCCTCCAGGGAGTGGTAGCTCTGTCCTGGTGGACGGGAGGGAGGGGGAGACATCCTCTCACTATGTTTAAATACAGGTCGCAACTAGATTATCTACTCAGGGTTCCAAAACTTGTCCATGACTTCTCCATAACTCCTTTAAGAGACTGAATTAAAAAGAAACCATCAGCAACACTAACTTTAAGCATTAGTTTGTTTTTCACTTTAGAATCAAGGATTATAATACTATTTTAAATCTGTCAAAACAACAGAACAACAAAAAACAGTCAGCAACCAATAATATTTTCCTCTAACAGGAAGGTCTAGACTGTTTCGGAGCAAGCCACAGCTTTTTGTGACATTTCACAGTATTCAGAAAAAAATCTTTACAAATTAAAAACTCGTGACTTTTTATTAAGTTTTTATCCCTTTTATACATTCTCCAGGCCTGGAAAATACCATTAAAATTGGAAATGGGAAAGGCTTTCAAAAGAAAAGCGGTTAAAAATCTATAAATAAATAAAAGAAATATCAACAAACGTAGTCATTAAAGCAGCACAGAGAGGAGGAAAGGGGAATCGTGGGTAAGACCTGGTCGCTCACCGTAAGACGCGCCGACATTCAGGACGTCCACCTGAGCCCACTGGCTGAACTCGAAGGCTTCTCCACAGTTCACCCTGCAGATGTAAAAGCCAGCGTCCTTCAGATGGACAGGACTCATCACCAGGTCTGGAGAGAAGCTGTTGGGCACCTGGGGTTGGGAAATGTGACATTTACCAATACACAAGGTGTAATGTGCGGCGATGGAAAAACCTTCCCACTCCAGGCTCCAACCCTCATCTGAAATCTACACACAATTTACTATCTCGTGGCCAACAACTTACTAACTTGTGAGAACTATATCTTGTTTCCACGAGTTATTAAAGTTATTAGATCTCGTTCCCATAAGTTAAAAAAATTTATAAAAAACACCATTTCACCTCCGGGGCTCCGTAGAAATCCCCATCTGCAGGCTGAAAACTCTGTTAAAGAAGCAGCTCACATCACATTGTCCCAACTTAGTCATATTCCCTCTTCTCTACTCTATTGGCTCTAAAAAAAAAGCCCTTTTACTTCTCTCCTTAGCTCTACTTTTACTTGGTTTCCTGATTATTCTGAGTCACAGGAATATTCTCACGGCACAGCGGCTCTGACTCTGGTACTTCTTACTATGGGTTGCTTGTAATTTTGGTGATCTAGGAATGAAACTTTATTCCACTTTTGCACTCATTGTAAGCTGCTCTAGATAACAGCTAGGGTTCGACTGATATACCGGTTTCACGATTTAAAATATGAAATATCGGATAATATTGGATATCAGCCAGTCATGCGGTCCACTGTGTTCCTCCCTGTAACCGCAGCTTTGTGATGAATGCCTTTTCTCCTGTAAAATAATGATTAATTAATTCTCTAGTCTTCTTCCAACAATTAATCAAGTAAAATGGGGACAGTAAAAGGGAAAAAGGGACAAAAAAGCTCATAATACTGCACGTTTACACCAGCAAAAAGGGTTTGACGTCATAGGTATCGCTTTGTATTTCGGTGTTTGAGCCAAAAAGGTTGAGAACCACTAGCAGATCTCAGGTCCAGGCCCGTTAATTTGGCCCTTTAGCTGCAGTGTGTGCGTCACTCTTTTAACTGCCTGTGAATCCCCTCGAGTCCTGCGCCTGCAAAGCACTGCTGCTTGGACAGTGCGTTGGGCGCGGCGCAATATTCAAGTTTTGTTTGATTTAGTTGATTTACACAGTGATAAAACTTAGAAGCAAGGTGCTAAAAAAAAAAACACACAGCAGTGAAATACAATGATGAAAAGAAACATGATGCAAGTGAGATAAAGAAGCAGGCTTATGAAAAAACCTCAACACAAGACAGCAAACACACAATACTCGTAACACTAGCTATTTCCTTTGAAGCGGGGAGGAAGTGAGCGTGTGGATATGTGTGTGTGTGTGTGTGTGTGTGTGTGTGTGTGTGTGTGTGTAGGGAGGGTTGCAGCTCACCTCTTCCTTGGTCTTGAACCACTGGTACTGTACTGGAGATTTGCCCACAGCGTAGCAGCTAAGGCGCAGATTGTGGCCAGATATAAGAGCCACTGACTGGGGCTGAATGAGGATCTGCAGGCCTGTAGAGTGAGGAAGGCATTCACTGTGAATCCACAGTTTGTCCCCCTTTCTTAGACTGATTTTAACTGAGCATACACAGGGCAAAGACAGAGGGTTTCTGTGTAAAGGTGAGATTTGATGCTATATATCAGAATCTCTCAAATATAGCAGATTTCGGCTGGAAAAGTGTTTTTACATTAACTACTGTGCTTTAAAAAGTACCATAACTTGTTTTAATGCTGTGCTGTCAATCAGTTTGTCAAAGAAGATGTCACTTTTTCAAATGGTGGATATCTAATTTGGAACAAAACTCTTCATTTGTAACGTCTTCTCATTCATATATCACTGTCTGCAAGAGAAATACAATTAACACTGCTGCAATCTGCAGCTTCATTTATTTGCTTTTTGCTTTCATTTGGGACAACAGGGGGTCCCATTAGGATTGGAGCATAATTTCCTGCCAAATTTAAATCTTTCTACCTTTCCTCTTCAGCTCTTATTTCTTGCACCTCTCCATCACACATAATGAATGTGGAGTGTCTTGCTGACTCAGTTGGCTACGATGCACACCATGTAACCGCGACCTTGTGGGCTCAAAATCAGCATGTCATCTCTCTCTCTCTTTCTCTTTCTGTCTCTCTTACATCTTTCCTATCTCTCTCTACTGTCAACTGTCCAATAAAGCAGAAATCATTGTGATCAATCTAGGGACTCTATGTTTTGTTACATCTATTTTCAGGGTGCTGTGGCTATGAACCATGCAGTGGTTAATACTTAATAAACTCTGAACTGCTCTACAACACAGAAATAAAATGTTTCAAAGCTTAAATTTCCACCTGAATCACACTTCCCTCTCCCTATCTCCCTCCTCTGCTTTATCTAATATGCTCCTGTCTTTAAGTAGAAAAAAAGCTTTCTACCTTTTCTCCTCAGCTCTTATTTACTTACCCAATACTGTCTCATCAAACATGATCAGTCTACGGTCACAAGTGTATTTTGTCACATCTGCTCTCAGGGCTCTGTGGATCTGACCATTACACTTCTTACTTCTTACCATTAACGCTTGTAATTAGAGTTACACTGTGAATATTTTATAAAAGATTGGGGTAATATTGGTACCAATATTGAATATCAGCTAGTCAATGTCAATGATGCAATGGAGGTTCCTCCCTGACCAAAGCTAAATAAAAACAGTCTTTTCTTTGAACATTTTATTTGCTCATTCAATAATTTTTGTTATTTATTAATTCTTCACTTAAAGGCCTAATGTATCCCAGAGTTTCCCTACCATTGAATAGGTATGGTGCGTCACTCTGCCTTAAAGAGCTGCTGAAACTAAAAGAATTTCATTAGTCTGGGTTTTCAGCGGAGGGTTTTAGCGTCCCATGATGGTCTGCATGCTGTTTCAGAGGCTTCTCCAGCCTGACAAGAATAAAACTGGGGGAAATAGGGCCGGGTGATAATTCAATATACCGTTTATAGTCTTTCGGTGGAATGATTTTAGAATATTGTGACACAATTCTGCTATCTAAACTGATGATATCAAGGAAATTTTATTTTAAAACTCTGACAAAATGAGGTATGGCAGGAATATTATTTGAAAATTTCAGTTTTGTTTGACATCACACCCAACATTACCATTTGGTTCAGTGGGATGAACATTAATTTGATTATTTAACATGTGATTTTGCATACTTGAGCCATATCGTGACATAATGATATTGAAAAAAATCCTTATGACTATTGTGATATTGATTTCAACCACATCACCAAGCCCTAAGGGGAAACACTATTGGTATCGGCCTTCAAACATCGGTCCCCCCCCTGCTTGTCATGTTGGTGATCTAGGAATTTGAGCTTGTTCTACTGTTGCACTCATAGTAAGCCGCCCTGCAGTGTCAGCCAAATGCCATAAAGTCAGTCATAAATTCCCCTTTGCCATAATGAATGCAATGCAAAACAAAGATCAAAGATCATGCTGGTTATGATGGATGAAAACACAGCAGCCAACAACAGGCCTGAGTCAGCAGGAAGCTGTGTTACTGTTACCTGGAGGTTTGAGGCACTGCAGCGCCTCCGAGTTGCCCAGAGTCTGGAGGCAGTCGAGCAGGTGGCCTGCGGTGCAGCCTCGCTCTCCCATGAGCCTCAGCAGCATGCGGCTGGGGCTGCCCGCCAGCTCCAGCACCTTCAGAGAGCACATCTCCATCTCATCTGAACTGGGGGACACAAGCAAAGACACACTCTTGAAAAGGATGTATCATTTTAACGCATCTCCACAGATTAAACTTATTACAGACTTAAAAATGAGTCCCTTTAAAACAAATCTTGTATTTTCCTCAGGATAAAGTACACTTGTATCATTATAAAATCTGAAATAAGCCTTTTATTTTGAAAGCACATGGCTGCTGCTTCCATTCAAGCTTCAAATGACCTGCTGCTTGTACACTTTTCAACACAAGATATGTTAATAACAACACATGTTGTGTTAAAATGTACTGCCAATAATATATGTTGTGTTGAAAAGTACCACAAGTGTGTGCTGTCCCAAAGAAGACACACAGATGCGTTAAAAATGACACATAGTTTATAAGAGTGTACAAGCAGCAGGTCATTTGAAGCTGAAATGGAAGAAGCAGCCATGTGCAGTCGAAATAAAATACTTATATGTACCTATGTATGTATATATGTACGTATAATGATAAAAGTGTAGTTTATCCTGAGAAAAATATGAGATTTTTTTTAAGGGACTCATTTTTAAGTCTGTAATCAGGCTTACTTTCATCTGTGGTGGTCTCACTGAACTAAATGGCCCAATATCCTGGAACCATACCCTTATGAAAAGAGCTATAGTAATAGTATAGTAGTAGAGTAAGGATACTATACAAAAACCACTGCAAAATGCTCTAGTGTGTGCTCTACGAATGCTATAGTGATACCATAGAAAGGCAAAAATACCAGTAAGTAGCCTACGATAAGATCACTATAAGTCACTATTGTGTACCACAGACAAACTATAGGGACGTTTTACGTATATTATGGTGATTCGTCAGGAAATGTAGCTTCAAATAGAATAACTTTGAGGTAAGTTGCAAACTTTCAAGCCAGTTCATCCTACCTGACTCGTAACCGTCTGTCACTGCCGACTATCTCTCCCAGTTTGCGCCATCCCTTACTGTCGGTTTTATCCAACACTTCACACAGCTTCCTCAAAACCGGCTCCTTCATAAAGTTGATGTTCGTGGATCGATCCGATGAATCCGACATATCAGCAAGAGGTTTTCATCAATATATGCTCGGAGCTGGCGGGATTGATACAAAATTAAGATCACACACACTTGACAACAATTCACCGACACTACTTCCTGGAAGAAACAACAAGTGATGTGATTCAGGCACACCTACAGTTCTTTGGTAGTTTCGCACACGGCTGCAGTCTGGCTGTACCGAAGATCGTCTATGTTTAGGAAGAACCACTCATGGATGAGAATTGAGGGAATTGTGTGAAGATTTATAGCTGTAAGGTGTGGAGATTCATGGCTGCTGAAGTTAAATGTTCCTGAAAATATAACTTTTACTTCCTGTCACACTGCTCAGTCAGTAAAGAATCAATTTTCTCAAGTGCTGTAAACTGTGATGAAGTTTGATAGTTTGATAGAGAAGTGATGTGTGAGTGACACCTGACTGACTGCCATGAATGTGATTTTTTGATGAGTATGACACTATTTTCATTTGCCTGGCACCAGTCCCGGAATCGCTGGTTTTACTCATTGGTTTCGCTCATAAATTTTTTTCTGGCCAATCAGCATCTGTTGCTAGGCAGAATTTGGAGAAAGCAAATTTTGTGATTGTTTACGTCTCTCGGATGACTCTGCGTTTAGCAACACATTCCGGGACGCCCCTCTTTTAAATCAGTTGAACTTGGAGCAATTTCAGACTGGATAATGACAATTGAGAACAAAATGGCCATTCATTCTGAATATCAGGCAATATTTTGATGGCATCCTGGTAAAAACTGGCCCTCCCTCCAATCTGCAAAAGTGGGCACATTCACCCTCATCCTATGCCATCACCATGCTAAATACTTTTTTTTTTTAAACAAATTTAAATACATGTCTAGGTCTCCCAACACTACTGGAAGCTTCCTAATACCTTAACCATTACAGTGTTTGGTTAAAATAAGCATCTCGCGGGAAAGAAATCCCACTGATAACGGGATTTCAAACGAAAACCGAAGTGAGACCTCTTGCTCTGCCCATGCACTCTCTGGCTGAACTCAGGTGGGCATGTCACTTACCTGCGTCACGGCCACAGGCCCCTCCTCCTTTAGGATTTATTGGAGACGTTCCTCATACCTGAGATGACCGAGAGAAACTCTCAGGTACCTCTGCAAAGGCAGCTGGTATCCCATGACTGAAGTAAATCCTCTCTCTCTCTCGTTGTCTGGATGTCTCTCTCTCAAAATCAGTAGGCCTACTTGTTAACACGCATCATCTAGGCTTCAATTAGTCTCGTTGAATTATGTAGTTCAGTAATAAATTACCGTGAGGATTTTAACACAAGGGTCGACATCCGTCCTGCCTTGTTGAGAGAGGTGAGTGAAGACCAACACCTGTGCTTTTTTGTAAATTTTTTTTTAAGTTTTAACTGCAAATGTTTGTTTAAAAGTGTTATTTTTCTTGCAGCAATTTAATCAAAACGCGTTTAAACTGGTCGTCAAGTCATATGGATTTAGTTTGTTGTGTAAATTAGGTAGACAGAACTAAAGAAGCTGGTGATAGTGGTATGCTGGCTATGTGCAGCTATGGCCTCAGCATGACCCCACTTCTTCATGATATGTTGACAGGTAGTGTAAGTAAAAAGTGGGTAAATAATCTAAAATACAATAAATCAGTAAATAAACACAAAGGGCATTGGTTGTTTTCTGATTTGGGCGTCCTACCTCCTGACAGTGCTCTGTGTGACTGGGTGAAAGCTGAATGTTTAGGCTGTAATTGTAATTTTTGACACTCAGGCTACTTCTTCTTCTATGCCTTAATTGAAGAATAAGTCTGTTTCTCTTTCAGATTCTGCCTGGCTCAAGATCCGGTTCAAACTTGTCAGATCACTTGTCACATGTCACAGCATGACCTTGAGCTGGACCTTTTTTTTTTTTTTTTTTGCCATTGTCGTTACAAAAAAAATAAAAACAATTAACTCCCTTTGTAATCTCCAGTAAATTATAGACTGCCTGCCAGTCAAGGTAGCTTCCCCATTCCTCTTGAAGTGACTTTTTTGCATCAAAGCATTTCAGTGAGATTCGGTAACAAAGAGCAAGGGAAGCTGAAAACTAATTTCCAGGCATAAATCTGCCAAGCGCTCACTCAAAACCAATCAATCAGCCTCCAGTAACTTTCCACAGTCACATACCCTCAGAAAATAAGCTCTGGTTTAGCAACAAAGTAGCTTGACATTACAGTTGAGTGTGTTGTTTTCCCTCTCTCTCCAGACTGCTGACGTCCAACATGTATGTTAATGTTTGAAATGTCAGCAGTCTGGAAATTCACTTTTGTCTGCTGATCTCTATAGGTTAGTGTCCTTTTAGTTCACCCTCCTTAGATCGTGTGTGTGTGTGTGTGTGTGTGTGTGTGTGTTTCTGGGTCAGTAGGTCTGAATGAAGATGAGTTCATAGTATAAGGAAGCAAAAAAACTTTGTCTAAAGTCCATTAATATTCCTCACCTTTGATCTGTCTTTGTTAACTTGTAACCCTCACGTCTTTCTCAGGTTTATGACTGGTGATGTGTGTTGTTTGACATGGTTTAACATCGTATGGTGCTGTCAATCAAATCGTAACATGTATTGCCTGTTAATACTCACATATATAAACATGTATTTTTAGTTCTATGTCATGTTTCATCAGCGTGATACCTGCAAAAGGCCCGTATGTGTTTAACATGTACAAACAATTATTGGTTGTGCTAGTTGTTTTCCCTCCATATCTCTTGTTTCTGGTACAAACACGACATGCAGCCGACACACACGTTTATATCGCCTCATTAACCACAGGCGGGTGATGTCACTTCCTCTTTCAGAGCAGCAGGGACAGCTTGTGCCAGGATGAGGAGAGGCGCCGGGGTGGCGCTGCTCCTGTCGCTTCTCTCCGTAGCTGTAGAGTGCAACAGTGAGTTGAAGCGTTGATGATGACAACATTATCTTTGGTTAATTCATTTTATTTATCAGGGTTGGGGTCAATTCTTGAATTAACTCATCAATTCCAATTCAACTGAGGAATTGGAATTGGATTTTGAAAAAACCTACAGGAAACAGAATTGGAATTTAACTGGAATTTCAGTAAGTTTAATTTCATTTTTCTTTTTTTTTTTCTTACCACATATCTGAGATTACACGTAGTGTTATATATTATCAATACTGAATATCATAAAATGTTAAAGGAACCTTTCAGGTGATATTTGATGCAGAACATGTAATCGTAATACACACATTATGATTGAATGTATGTGATTTGTTTAACTGTCTTTTATGTGATTCATAATGTTTGATTTATAATGTTTAGCAAGTCAAGACAACCTCTCTTAGAAATGGAATTTCATGGAATTTAATGGAATTAAATTAATTAAACGGAATCCCATTCTGTTTCCTTAGAGCTGGGTGACATTCCAGTTCCAATTCCAACTGCAGGAACTGAATTGGAATTTACCATCCATTCTCAATTCAATTCATAAATGGCCCCAACCCTGCTGTTTATGTCTCAGTCTTACGATGCCAAGGTTTCTCTTTTTTTCTGGTATTAGTGCTAAATTGGGAAGGTGATGAGCTGCTTGTTTGTCACATGTGTTGCCAGGCGTGTCTCCACCGGGGAAACCGGTCCTCCTCAGCTGTAGGTCTCCCGAGAAGGAGACGTTCACCTGCTGGTGGGAGCCGGGCGCCGATGGGGGGCTGCCGACCACACACCGCCTCTACTACCAGAGAGAAGAGTCAGTCCACTTCCTTTGAGAAATACCTCCATTTAAAAAAACAAAACAAAAAAAACCCCACATCATCATTTTCCTCGCTCAACCAACTGCAAAGTTTCTGATAAGTTATCATCCAAACAGAATTGTCAGTAGAAGGTTGCGGACAGCAGAGTGGAAAAATACCAGCTCCTGCGTTCACACACTTGTGCCCAGTCAGCTGAGCACAAATTTGTGTTGCTGAGCAAGTAGCCCTGCACTTCAACCACTTACCCTGTGTGAGCCACTCTCTGCCTGGCCTATAGGGCTTTTATAGTCACTGCTTTGACCGATAAGGGTTTTTGAGGGCAGATGCTGATACTGATAGTTTAGACTGAAATCACTGATAGCTGATATTCAGTACCTTTTTAAATTTGACTGTTTTCATACCAAAAAATTACAAGGATTCAGCGATTGCTTCAGAATTTTGTTACTGTCAGTGCGGAAAAGCCTCTGAAGCAGCATTTATTCCCCATCTATATCAATGGTAGGGGAAACTCTTGGATACACTAGGGCTTTAGAAAAAAAAAATTAAAAAATGTTCAAAGAAAATAAAATTTCATTAGAGACTGTGTTTATGTAACTGTGGTCAGGGAGGAGCCTCCATCATATTGGCGGTGGATGAATATCTGATATTCAATAAAAAGCCAATATCGGTCTAACCCCAGTCACTGTGATCTGTGCTAACTTGCTTATTGAATGTACACATCTATTTACTGCCCACCAGCGCTGACAGTTTTACAGTGCCGACCTTGTTGTGTACGTGTGTAAGCGAACGCCCTGGGCAGCGTTCACCCGTATCCGTGTCAGTAAAGGTCTTGTTTTGTTTCTTCGTGCAGCTCGGAGGGAACGTACGAGTGTCCAGACTACCGGTCGGCAGGGAGGAACTCCTGCTTCTTCGACCGGAGCCGGACTTCCATCTGGGTCAACTACATCCTGACGGTGGAGGCCTCCAACGCCCTGGGCAACGCCACCTCCGACCCCCTGGAGGTGGACGTCATGTATATTGGTAAGCTGTTCCTCTAAAAAAACAAAAAAAAAAACAGGATATGGATGATGTGAGTGATGAACATAGCAAACCTTGGAGTTGAAGTTTATTCAAATCACAAGTCAAAAGCAGCATATTACCCTCTCATCCTGAATAAAAAATAAGAAATAACAACCCAGCAAAAACCTGATGATAAAAGGATGAGCAAGAAATGTGTAGAAATAAATGAAGGCAAGTATTCAAGTATTCCCTCGTTAAAGAAAACCAAAATGCAACATAACAAATAAAACAAAGAGGTTATCTGAATAAGAATTTGAGTAAAGCAAACCAACTTTTTATAGTCATTTTCTTTGGTGAGTGTGTAAACGATAGCAGTATATTTATGAAGTATATATCTCCTGTATTTGGCCCTCAAATGGTAATTTGCAATTTGCTGATGAACAAAAGCAACACCGTAGGCCTTGAAAAATAGATAGGAGGCTGGAAAGCTTCTTAGTCTCTGATGTTAAAGATAGTATGGTTGGGTGAACTACAGGGAAAATGGGTCTTTTGAGAGATCCAATTCACTCCAAAGTAGGTTAAAAAGCCTTTATTCTATTTGGCTATTCGATATGAAAAGTCTAAAAACTGTGACCATGCGTTTATTTCGGCGCCGCTGCCTTCATCATGGTGAGGAAGCACACAAATGGGAAATGATCTCACATTATGCCCTCTTGAAAAGTGAAATGGTGCTTATGGTTTTTAAACTTTTGATAATGAATAGCCAAATACAATAAAGGCTTTTTAACCTCCTTTGGACTGCCTTGGATCTCTTTTTCTTCTACATTGTGGGTCATTTGACCACAAAAATTTAGTTACTTGAGCTAAATCAGTGAAGAACACCAGGTTTCTGTGTACAATTCTGCTTTTTCCTCAAAAGTAAATTAAAGATGTAGTGTAATTATGAATATTTTTCAAATTAACCATAAGTTGTTTTGCCCGAGTTTCATATTTTTATGCTAATATTATCAGAGCAAAATCGGTGAAAGGCTAATCTTGACTGATAATATTGATGCACAGATATATCCGTCAGGCCCTGATGGATATCTGATAGAAGAAGGCAAGTGTGGGGGATAAAAGAATTAAATCTACTGTGTATATGACAGACAGGAGGAGGGACACACTTTAAACTATTGTGTTACCAGATCTGTGTATTCATCATTCTGAGTAACTTGAATCGGAACGAGTGGAACTTAACAAAGCAGTAACTCTGTATTGATTCAGTGGATGATTGACACTGTGGTTTTGAGGCACGTGCCACCGTCTTCAGTCGAGTCGAGAGTGGAAAAGTACTGAGTGATGAGAGATGGACATGGATATGGGAGGCATGAATGAAAACCTGAACAGAATGAGGAGGAACTGGTTTGCTCCCTGTGTAAAACTTGTCGACAGCCTCAGTTCAAATTTCACATGTTTGGTGTGGTTACAGGTAGTGTGGTGCATGTGGTTCACATGACGCATGATATTCATACATGTTGTGTTGGATTCCCAGTGCATTTGGATCAGTGTCTTGAAATCTGTCACATATTGATAGAGCGTTGCACTTGAACACAGGTTCCCAAAATTTTCACACCAAGGACCAACATATAAATACATTATATCTTAGCCCACAGACCCCACTGCATAAGATTTTAAGAAGATAAGATCCTCCATCTGAGAGGATTTTTTGTGAT
The DNA here is from genome assembly GCF_048128805.1 of Centroberyx gerrardi. NCBI lineage: Eukaryota > Metazoa > Chordata > Actinopteri > Beryciformes > Berycidae > Centroberyx > Centroberyx gerrardi. The sequence continues at coordinate 26,285,935 of NC_136004.1, read as the reverse complement.
TAGATATGATTTAGTAGAGTCATCTTTTAAATAATTTCTAAAAACGTACTTTTATCGAAAATCTTACCTTTAATCCTGGTCTGATTTTAGCCAAGTTGTCTCATTCATTATTGAATTTTCTACACGATTTTGATTTATTTGTCATGTGTCTGTCTTCTTCTTCTTGCTATATTTATTTTTATAGTACCTTCAGTTTTTATTTTGCGCCACATGTTTTATACCTTGTACCCGTTCCTTGTTGTGAAGCACTTTGTAACTTTGATTTTGAAAAGTGCTCTATAAATAAAGATTATAGTGTTGTGCATGTGTCTACACTCTATGTGGTGCGATAAAAGCGGGGACTGGGACACTTATGATCAAAATAGTCAAATGCATATATTCTCACTGAGAAATATTTAGAAAAAGGTTGGTGAAATTAAACTATTTCCCCCTGTAACCGCCCTCAAAGAAGAGTATCCTATAAGATAGCGGTATGGATGCACTCTACATATCTTGTTTTTCTGTCTGTTCTCCACACAGTGCAGCCCAGCGCTCCTGAGAATGTGACGGTGCTTTTGGAGGAGAAAGAGGAAAGTCCACATCTCCTGGTCAGATGGGAGCCGCCCCCTGACACAGACACCCAGTCCGGCTGGGTCACCCTCATCTACCAGCTGAGAGTCAAACGAGAAAACGACGACCAGTGGGAGGCGAGTGAAATGCAAAGACTGTCGAATTGTTGGAATAGTTTTTAAATCATCTACACACCAACAGTATCTACCAGACCAGGGTCAAATGGTATTTACAAACCCAATCAAGAGGTTTTTTTTTTAGACTCTTTGGCAGAGGTGTGACCAAGTCAACTTTACTGGAGTCCCAAGTCAGTCTTAAGTCTTGAGGAACAAGTCTCAAGTCAAGTCCCAAGTTTAAGTAGATTACCAAGTCAAGTCTCATGTCTAAATGTAGAATTTTTCAATGCAATGTCATATAAAAACTTGGTAAGAGCATCATGAGTTTGATTTCTATAATCATTTTCAACTTCAATTAATTCAGTCATTCCATACAAATTCAGAAAACAGAATTTAAATTCAGTCGTCTGTTGGAACAAATCTCATCACTTTCAATCTAAGTCATTTACACAAACGCAAGATCTTTGGTCAAGACTTTTGAAACCTTTTCAAGTCAAGGCTCAAGCAATTAATATTGTGACTCGAGTCTGACTCGACTTATCTTGGAATAGGTAATAATGGATGAGGTGAATGTTAGCTGAATGTTTTCTTGGCAGGAGTACACGTCAGGTAAACAGACACATTTCAGGATGTTCAGCCTCCATCCTGGGGAGGTTTACATGGTGCAGGTGCGCTGTAAACTAGATCATGGCTACTGGAGCGAGTGGAGCAACACCAGCTACAGGAAAGTCCCTAACTGTAAGTCTCTAACATTCTTTACTCCATCTTTGGCTTTACAGCAAAGCAGCGACTGTTATAGTTTGTTCTAATAATGACTGAATTATTATTATTATTTTTTTTTAATTTAGATAATCAAAAGGAGAGACCCTTCTGGATTTTGGTTTCCATCTTCTCTGCATTTACGCTTATTGCAGTGATGTGTATCTTGATCATGAAGAGGAAATAGTATGTATCTCCTGCATAATAAAATATATCTTAACACTAATGTTTATTAAAAGTCAAGATGACAAGAAGGACAATCTGATACAAGTCTCATTTTCTCAGTGTGAAGCAGTGTCTTCTGCCCCCTGTTCCTGGTCCAAAGATAAGAGGATTTGATGCTCAACTTCTCAAGGTAACATTGTGTACCATTTCCTTCATATCAAAAATTTTGTTTTTGCCCTGATAACAGTGGTGAGGTCATCCTGTATTTTTCCAGAACGGGCGCTCTGAAGACGCTGTCAGCGCCCTGATCATCAGCCAGGGCTTTCCTCCTATGGTGGCCTGGAAGGACCAGATGGAGGAGTACCTGGTTGTGTTCGACAGTGACGCCGGCCCCCTGCCAGATTCTCACAAGACTCAAAAAAGGAGGAAAAGCTCAATCATTCTCGGTGGCTTCCACCTGCACCCTGAGGCCCATTGTAAAGAGCTAACCTTTAGCCAGAATGACAGAGAGAAGGCTGGGGAAAGAAAGGAGGGACAAGCTATTATTCTAAAAAGCAATAAACCTTCATCTGGGGAGCTTTTATCTAAAGTGGAACCACCCCAATTGCTTTCTCAGAAACAGCCCTGCCCAAGCATAAACTTTGCCAGTGAACACTACACAGAGGGAACGGCTGAGAGTCCATCAAACCATGATGGCAAACCCAGTGTTGACTGCAGCGCTGGGAACACTGTCGGGCCTGCAGACAGCGGTTACGTGGAAAACATGAGGGAGGTGGATGAGCGACAGGAGGACTACAGCAGGGTCAGTGGGGTGAACGGTGACAATGTGCTCTTCCTCCAGAAAGAAACTGTCCCGCTCCACACTTCCTGTAAAGACAAACGTAACCATGCGGACTGCACCAATCAGAGGCCGAGAAAGCCTCATGTGACTGTAGCCACCAAAGTGGGAGTGCGCACAGAACTCATATATAGTGGATATGTAGAAACTATGCCTTCGCTGCCTACAATGTGATATTTTGTTGTTTTATAAATGTTTGTGTTGTCCAAATGGGAATGGCAAATGGCCCTGATTTATTGTTAGTTTGCATGATTTGTTAGTTCAGAGACTAGATAATAACTGTGTACTTAAAGATAATGAAATGATTGCATAATGGTTTGCCTAACGGTCTGTTGCTTTTGCCTCAGGCTAAGACAAATTCAGCTGAGGTATGTGGAATGTAGAAAGTAAACAAAAGTGACCACACAGCTACTTTCATAGCTATCACATAGTAGCTAAGCTACACTACAACAGTATATTTATGGCAGTACCATGCCAACTTAAAGTGCTACATGTATGATTTTCTGATTAATAAAATTGTATTTATTCATATATATATATATATATATATATATATATATATATATATATATATATTACACATTCTAATGCCATCAAAACACTGACCATCATCCTTGCCAAAAAAGAAAAAAGAACACAAAAGAAAAAACAAATGATTGTTTTTGTGCTTTCATCTGATCCAGTTAATGGGATCTAAGGTTTGATTCCCTGGGGGGGGGGGGGCAATACCTCTGGTAAACTGATAAGTTGCACATTAAAAGCAGCAGGGAGGGTTTAAATGACAAAATGTACTTATTGGATTATTAAATGTAGCACCAAGCAAAACAAATCACTATAAAAATCCAAAACTGAACAAAATCAGTGTGTTCTTCATGGCATTGTTTTATTTCACCAACATGGGTCAACCAATAGAAACCAATAGAAAGTAAATTGCAGTAGAATCCACAGAAAATCCCAATAGAAGCCCTTAGAATTTCTCTATGGTACCTAATGTATTTTCAGGAGCCTGTGGAAAGAATCAAACACTCTGCCTTTTTGAATGTGTGTGTGTTTTGGTTCAGTATAAATGAGACTCGGGGGTGATATAGGTCCACAGATAGATTACATATTAGCTAAATGTGCCTGTTCATATACAGTATATAGATCACTATCACATCTGATCTCGAACCATTTAAACAAATAGAGACAACTTGTGTCACCTGACACCTCCACCAATGCCGACAACTGTTTACATGATGACACTTTTCATTCTGTTCTGTTTTTTTTCTGTGTTTAATCTTAACTATTTGGTATATGCTTGTATCTTATCTTAGCTAATGATTTTGTTGTAGTTATGATACATTCCCCATGTGATATAAGCTTTAACAATAAAATAAGCACAAAAAACAGGAACTCTTCCGCATAAAATAGTGTAACATTATATAGTCTGGCGTGTCACCAGTCACTACAAAATATTTGCTCGAGCCTGTGGAACGTCAGTACACAACTGTCAAAGCAGAGCTTAATTTTGTTTTCTCCACGTAGGCTACTGCACCTAAGGGTGTGAGGTCTGGAATGGATTTAAGAAGAAAGTGTAATACTCATAATAATCTGTGAGAGGCAGCAACACGCCAACAGGCGTCTAGCCTGCCGGAAAGTACAAGAAGAAGAAGCAGAAGTAGAGTCTGGCAGAAGTACCGACCTCATTGACACACGCACAAAAGCTAGTTCTGTTAGCTGTAGCTGAGAATTGGATTACCTGTGTTCCTTGTAAAGTATCTCACGTCTACTTGTGGAAATGTCTACAGTCCAGTGTTTGAGGACGTTCGTCAACGAGCGACTAACTGCGGCTGCTGAGGAAATATTAGGAGTGTTTGAAAAAACTATAGAAGTGTACGAGGAAGAGATCGACCGCCAGCGCAGGCTGCTGGATATCGTTTTGAAGCCTGAGATAAAGCTACACAGAACAGGTTTGTAAAATCACAATGTTGTTTGTTATTCTTGTTGAAACAATGATTGGGATTGGTCGACAATATTATATTATCATGCAATGGTTTCACAGTTTCAATGTTTTTAGTTACACAAATAGGGGAACCTGTCACCTCATAGGTCCCACCTTTTAAAGCAGGCCGATTTGGATCAATTGAGTAATAGATCATAATTGCCCATTAGTGGAGCTGACTACAGGCTCCCGGGACTCGGATACTGTCCTTATAGTTCCCTCCGCCAGGGAGGTAATGTTTTCGCCTGCGTCTGTGTGCTTGTCCGTCCGTAGGTCCGTCCGCCTTGTTGTGTAGTGGAAGCTTCATCTTAATGACCAGAACGGGTTTCGTTTAAACTGAACATTTATTCTCCTTCATACTGCATGGTAGTACTGAAAGGGGAGAAACAGCGGACCTTGTATCCGACATCTTGAACACACAGAAAAACAAGCTAGCGACAATGCATAGGGGAGCTATTTCCTTGAAACTTCAAAATAAAAGCATCCCTGTCTGTAGCTTGAAACAAGGTATCTCAAAGTAAATAAATCCATAGTAACATTGAATGATTACCATTACCAGGTTTCTCATGACGTGTCACATTTACTGTAAATACTATAACTGAAAATACTGTAAACAGTACATCTTCTACATTTCTTGATATACAGTTTAAACTAAACATTAATTGCCTTATTTAATTACTTAAATCAAACAATTCACAACACGCCTGTTAGCAGGATATCTCCAAATGTTAGGTACGGATTTGCACAAAACTTGGTGTGATGGTTAGTTAAGGAAGAACTGATTCACTTTTCATGTCGATTGGCCAAAAGGAGGCGTGGAGGTGGGCGTGGAATATCACGAAAAGGTGGTTGTCAGACGTGGCGGAGGTCTTTGCTCTACTGAGCACATTTTCTAGTTAAAATATATGTTTATATTTATTTGATCAAGTGTCCCTTGTTCCTACCACTAAAAATAGTTAATTTTGTCCTCCCCCCTTCAGACCCCCCACAGCCATCTGTCATTAAGGAGGAGGTTCTCCTTGACCAGCAGCACTGTAACCAGCAGAGGAACTTCAGTCTGGGTCAAGAGGACCCAGAGCCTCCACAGATTAAAGAGGAACAGGAGGAACTCTGCACCAGTCAGGAGGGAGAGCAGCCTTTACTGCAGGAGGAGGCTGATATCTTTAAGTTGACTCCTGCTTGTGATGGAAGTGAACACAGTGAACATCAGTCTCTGCATTCAGATCCTTACCAAACTCAGAGTGTAGCAGAGAAAGAGGCTCTAGCCAACATCTCATCTGAATCTGACAGAGAGGGCTCTGCAGTATCAGAACCAGACAGTGATCGCAAGCTCCTCTCTCACAACTGTCATGTAGCTGAGAGCCAAGGTTACAAAACATCCAGCTGTGGGAACGTAAGATCAACTAGGAGTACTGAGCCGAAACCAAACAAGAAACTGTACAAGTGTGACAGTTGTAGTAAAGAGTTTCCTTACATGTCACTCTTAAAAACTCACATGAGATCCCACACTGGTGAAAAGCCTTTCAGATGTGACACTTGTGGGAAAACGTTTAAGTGGAAGACCAACTTAAATAAACACATGAGAACTCACACAGGGGAAAAGCCTTTCAGATCCAGAATTTGTGGAAAAGGATTATGCTCTAAATCGAAGCGTGACCAACATGTTACAATCCATACAGGTGAGAAGCTGCATGCTTGCAACACCTGTGGGAAAAGATTCAGCCGTGGTACAGACTTAACAAAGCACATGAGAGTTCACACAGGCAAGAGACCTCACAGCTGTGTCCACTGCGGGAAGACGTTTGCTCACGGCTCATATCTCACAAAGCATGTCCGAGTGCATACAGGGGAGAAACCTTATAAATGTCTTTTGTGTGAGAAAAGATTTGCTATCAGAGGCAATTTGAAAGTGCACACCAGAACCCACACAGGGGAAAAGCCTTTCAGATGCAGAATTTGTGGAAAAGGATTAAGCTCTAAATCGAAGCGTGACCAACATGTTACAATCCACACAGGTGAAAAGCTGCATGCTTGCAACACCTGTGGGAAAAGATTCAGCCGTGGTGAAAGTTTGAGAAAGCACATGAGAGTTCACACAGGTGAGAAACCTTACAGCTGTGTCCACTGCGGGAAGAAGTTTGCTCACGGCTCATATCTCACAAAGCATCTCCGAGTGCATACAGGGGAGAAACCTTATAAATGTCTTTTGTGTGGGAAAAGATTTGCTGTCAGCTCCACTTTGAAAACGCACACCAGAACCCACACAGAGGGTCCACACTCAAAACATGGACTTCCTGAAAACCATATGTGACACTGTAGATTGGCTGAACCTTGTCAAAGTGTCTGTATTGCCATCAATGTACTCAGGAGTTTGGTGATTTTCTCACTGTGAAGAACTCAGCTTTTTATCCCATACTTTACTATCCTGACTGAAAAAGTAAAACAAATGACTATAAAAATCCAATTGCTTTCTCCAGAAGCCATCATCTTAACTGATCAACATCATAATGCTCTCCATGGCATTGTTGGTTTTCACCAATTAATGGACCTACCAATAGAAACCAGTAGACAGAGTTTCACCAGACCTGACAGAGCTATGGAAGCTTAACTTCTCTCCAATAGCAACTAAAATAAAGAAGGATTTAGACAGATGGCATGATCTACCCTTATCCTTCATGGGGCACATTAGTTTAATTAAAATGAATGTCTTCCCCCGGCTCTTATATCCCCTACAAATGTTACCCTTATGGATCTCCAAGAAGGTTGCTCTTGATATGGAGAGGGCATTCTCTAGATTCATATGGCATGGCAAGAGACCTAGACAGAAAACGAAAACACTACAGTTGCCCTCTGATAGGGGAGGACTGGCCCTGCCAAACATAATTTTTTACAACTGGGCATGCCATGCTCACTTCCTATGGGAATGGTTACATGCTCATCTTGAATCCAAGCCCTTTTTAGATTCGTGGTCCTCTCTGCCTTCCTCGTTATGGAGCTTGGTCATGGGTGATAGGAAGAAGTTATCTAGGGATATCAAGAATAATCTGATTATATACAACACAATCAGAGTGTGGCAGGAAATCTGTAAATATTTAGGTAGGGGAAGTTGCGCCTCATTCCTGACCCCTCTTATAAGTAACCAGGATTTTCCCCCAGGTCTCCCTCCCAATATTTTTGATTCGTGGCATGACAATGGGGCACGTGTGATTGGAGACTTATACCATGATGGGGCACTAATGACTTTCCAACAACTACAGTTACAATTCAGTATCCCTAAAGAACACTTTTATGGTTTTCTCCAGATCCGCCATTTTGTTAGATCTAAGAGTTTACCTCCTCCGGACTCAGTCATGTACAATGATGCAGAGAGGTTCCTTATTGACTGAAAAGGTATCACCCATTTTATTTCCACCTTCTATGCACTGCTATACTCTCTCAGCCCAGGTGATATCACAAGCATCTCACAGAAGTGGGAGAGAGATTTTGACACTGAGTATATTGAGGATGATTGGCAGGAGGCCATTAAGGTGTTTAGGTCCACCTTTACATGTAATAGACTGAGAGAGACACAGTATAAAATACTACACCGTCTATATATAACTCCTTACATACTAAACAAGATGGACTGTCAGGCCTCACCCCTGTGTAATACGTTTCAAAGAGAGATTGGAACATATTATCATTACTTCTGGCAATGTAAATTGATTAAAAGATTTTGGGGGACAATTTCTCAGGAACTGAGTGGCATCTTACGGTAAAGGTTAAGAGAGACCCAGGCCTTTTCATTCTTGGCCTTCCCTCAAAGGAGGCGACTCTAACCCATTTACAGTTCGAACTATGTGACAAATTACTATTATTGGCCAGAAAATGTATTTTGATTAACTGGATCAAGGATAAGCCACCTACTGCAACATTGTGGTACAGGGAGATATTCAGGGTCCTCCCTCACGAAAGAATTGGTGCGGTTCTGAAGGGTAATGAGAGGTCCTTTACTGAAATGTGGTCTCCTTTGCTTGACTACTTACCTGGGGAATTGACTCGATTAGTGCTGAGGGGCCAGTGCTCCTTGCAATGGCCACACCCATCCAGAATAGACTCATAAGTGTCTTTCTTTTCTATTTCGTTGCTTGAATACTGCTATGTTTTAGTGTTTTAACTCAACTTAATTCTACTTCTTGTATCACTGTGTACTATTGGGAAATGTTAAAGTTGATGTGACTATTATATATGGCTACACTAATCAATAATGTGTCTGTATGCAGGACAATATGGAGGAAAGCTTTTGTGTGTAATGTCAAGGTGAGGGAGGGGGGCAGTCAGCTGGGAGATTTCTCTGTTGAGAATGGATGGATAGCCCTATTTTATTTTTATTCTTATTTGATTTTTTTTTTTCTTTCGTTTCTATCTGTGTGTTATTGATATGATGGCAAAATGTATAACTCTTGTTTCTGTTGAAAACCAATAAAATTCTGTTTAAAAAAAAAAAACCAGTAGACACCATTAGAATTCACAGAAAATCCCAGTAGCGCCCTTAGAGTTTCTCTATGGTACCTAATGTATTTTCAGGAGCCTGTGGAAAGAATCAAACACTCTGCCTTTTTGATTGTGTGTTTAGGCTAATTATCAATGAGACTCGGGTGTGATATAGGTCCACAGATAGATTACATATTTTCTAAATGTGCCTTTTAAGATCATGTATATAGATCACTATTACATCTAATCTCAAACCATTTAAACAAATGGAGACAACTTCTGTCACTTGACTTCTCCGCCAACGCGGACGACTGTTTTTCAGTCTATGCCAATAGATGCTCGTTGAAGACGAGATTTCCTTGATGCTTGCGCTTCCTAGTGGCCATTGTGAAAGTATCGAAAAACTTGAATGTGAAAAGGAGTAAATGTTTTCATTTTCTTATTGTTTAATAAAGGTATAATGCACAACCTGGCACAGTGTGATAAAGAACAGTGATTTAGCGACTAGTTAACGGCTAACATTGAGGCAGAATACTGTTTGAGAGCTTGTGAATGCACAACAGTAAATAGTCAAAGTGCTCGCGCTAGGCTGGTCATGTCCACACATTTCAGACAAATGTCCATGCGTCTGTCAGTGACAAGTGACGGCCAATGATCAGCTGCTGTTTGTGAATGTTTAGGCTAAATACATAATGATTTATGGTGAAAACATGTAAGCGCAAAAGTTACAGCCCATGACATGAAAATCTCACTCCAGCCAGCTGACAAAACTCGGCAACCTGCTGTATATGGAGCAGTGAAATGCACCATCTACCCGATCTTCAACACTCCGAGACAAAAAAGCTAAATCAAAGCTGGGGTTGCTAACTAGCTAAACCACAGCAAAAAATGTTCGAGTCGTTTGGGTCTTCTTCTCTACCCCGCCTGTTACAACACTCTACTGCTGCAGTAGAAAGCAGGCTGGTGTCAGCGGCCAACTGACAATCTGCTAGAGGAAGCAGTGCCGTCTAGCTCAATTTCCCCTCACAGGAACAGACAGGAACTCGAGTTTTTAGTTCCGAGCTGTACGTGATGTCCAATACGTTTTTATAATCTTTACTGTGTGATATAAGTGTGTATCTTAGCCACTGACGTTGTTGTAGTTATGATACACCCCCCAGGTGAGTTTAGCTTTAACAATAAAATAACCACGATATTATGAACTCTTCCGTATAAAATAGGGTAACATTATATAGAGTCCGGCGGAAGTACACATACAGCAACAACAGACGCAAAAGCTAGTCCGGTAGCTGAGAGTTGGATCATCTGCGTTTCTCGTAAAGTATCTCACGTCTAATTCAGTGGAAATGTCTACAGTCCAGTGTTTGAGGACGTTCGTCAACGAGCGACTAACTGCGGTTGCTGAGGAAATATTAGGAGTGTTTGAAAAAACTATAGAAGTGTACGAGGAAGAGATCGACCGTCAGCGCAGGCTGCTGGATATCGTTTTGAAGCCTGAGATAAAGCTACACAGAACAGGTTTGTAAAAGCACAATGTTCTTAGTGAAACAAAGAGGGAAATCTGTCACCTATTTGTGTTATTAAAGGCTGCATTTTTAAAAGCAGCCCGATTTGGATCAGCTGAACTCTTGTGTTAATACACTACTTCTGATTGGCGGAGCTACTGCAGGCTCGCGGGACCCAGATACTTACAAGGCTTTGTCGTGCGGTATTGAGAATATCTAATATGCAAATCGGATACCATCAATAAGCCGGAGAAAAAATACTATCCGCTGCTAGTCGCTCTGTGGTTCCTCCCGTCGGTTTAATCTGTTTTGGAGAGGTCATCATTACGGCCGGTAAATATAAACCCAACCTGTTAAACCCGGTCCAACAGCTTAAATATTACTGAGCCCTTACAAGTTATATTCTCACTGACAAACCAACCCATTTTCCCTGATACTGACCAGAATTGTCTTTCCAAAAATGTAATAAAAATGTAAAAATACAGAGACAAGGAGAAAAAAAAACGAAGGAACAAATCGAAGGAAAAATATATTTGATAACAAATCAGCAGCACTTCTATTAGCACTCTGACCAAGCTCCGCCAACTACAATCAAGCCTCCCCATTATATACCTAAAATCATCTGTATTTTAACTGAAATACCCCCCTCTGTTCAACGTTTTCGAAACTACAACCAATCACTAAAGACAATTCAACCAACACCACAAAACCAGTTGTCTACATCCCTCTTGCTGTTTACATCTGCTTAAGTTGTCACAAATGTTTAAAAGGGCAATTTTGTGCCTGTTCCGTGGGAAGGTGGTCCTGGATAATGTAGATAATGTTCTTAACAGGACACCTTGGACCTGGTAGGCTTATCCCCTACAGGGATGAGGTTAGGTTGAACCTCAGATGACCATCCGCTTCTTGGACCTCCAGGCTGATGTTCTTTACAGAACACCCAAAAACCCAAGGGCCATAAAAACTGTTGGATTGTCCCAGACCATTTCAGGGCCCATAAAACCTAGGGATGGGTATCGTTTAGTATTTTTCCGATAGTGGTGCTAAAACGATATTTTTAAAACGGTACCAGTGCCTAAATGGTGCCTGAACCGATACTTTTTTAAATTTAAAGCGAAAAAAACAACATTAAAGAATGTTTTTGTTATTGCAAACGCAAAGAAATTGAACAATATATTAATAAATAAACAATAATTAAAACCTAATTCAACTACAATAATTTAACAGTAAATAACAATTACAATACTAATAAATAACAGCAAAAGAAATACCAAGTGCAAAGTTCTAGACTTCTACTCTTCTACAAATTCTTCTACTTAAACAGTTCTTTTGCCCAAATATAACCATGTCTGCTTCCCTGACATCATCAACATTTGCTACTTATTGTGACATTCTAGTTATTAAAAGTTTTTTTTATGAACTAAACCCATTTGTCCTTAATTACTTTTCATATACTTTTCACATGTTACATATTAACAAATAACTGACAGTTTAAACCTACAGTAAAACCTCTGCTGATCAACTTATCCTCTGAGTTAAAGGATAAATCCCGCTGCCGGGCCATTTGTTCTCTGTGGGCTTCAACCCCACCTTTTTATAGCAGGGGTAGGGCTTTGATTCCATTTCTGATTGCAGGACCCACAACAGGTTGTATTTGTTTGATCAAGTGTCCCTTCCTTTCTCCTCCCCCCTTCAGACCCCTCACAGCCGTCTATCGTTAAGGAGGAGGTTCTCCTTGACCAACAGCACTGTAACCAGCAGAGGAACTTCAGTCTGGGTCAAGAGGACCCAGAGCCTCCACAGATTAAAGAGGAACAGGAGGAACTCTGCACCAGTCAGGAGGGAGAGCAGCCTTTACTGCAGGAGGAGGCTGATAGCTTTAAGTTGACTCCTGCTTGTGATGGAAATGACCACAGTGAACATCAGTCTCTGCATTCAGATCCTTACCAAACTCAGAGTGTAGCAGAGAAAGAGGCTCTAGCCAACATCTCATCTGAATCTGACAGAGAGGGTTGTGCAGTATCAGAACCAGACAGTGACCCCCAGCTCCTCTCTCACAACTGTGTGAGAGAGGTAGATACAGATGTAGCTGAGAGCCAAGGTTACAAAACATCCAGCTGTGGGAACGTAAGATCAACTAGGAGTACTGAGCCGAAACCAAACAAGAAACTGTACAAGTGTGACAGTTGTAGTCAAGAGTTTCCTTACATGTCACTCTTAAAAACTCACATGAGATCCCACACTGGTGAAAAGCCTTTCAGATGTGACACTTGTGGGAAAACGTTTAAGTGGAAGACCAACTTAAATAAACACATGAGAACTCACACAGGGGAAAAGCCTTTCAGATGCAGAATTTGTGGAAAAGGATTATGCTCTAAATCGAAGCGTGACCAACATGTTACAATCCACACAGGTGAAAAGCTGCATGCTTGCAACACCTGTGGGAAAAGATTCAGCCGTGGTGAAAGTTTGCGAAAGCACATGAGAGTTCACACAGGTGAGAAACCTTACAGCTGTGTCTACTGCAGGAAGGAGTTTGCCGACGGCTCAGCTCTAACAAAGCATCTCCGAGTGCATACAGGGGAGAAACCTTATAAATGTCTTTTGTGTGGGAAAAGATTTGCTGTCAGCAGCAATTTGAAAGTGCACACCAGAACCCACACAGAGGGTCCACACTCAAAACATGGACTTCCTGAAAACCATATGTGACACTGTAGATTGGCTGAACCTTGTCAAAGTGGCTGCATTGCCATCAATGTACTCAGGAGTTTGGTGATTTTTTCAGTGTGAAGAACTCAGCTTTTTATCCCATACTTTACTATCCTGACTGAAAATGCAAAACAAATGACTAAAAAAATCCAATTGCTTTCTCCAGAAGCCATCATCTTAACTGATCAACATCATAATGCTCTCCATGGCATTGTTGGTTTTCACCAATTAATGGACCTACCAATAGAAACCAGTAAACACTATTAGAATTCACAGAAAATCCCAGTAGAGCCCTTAGAATTTCTCTATGGTACCTAATGTGTTTTCAGGAACCTGTGGAAAACACTCTGCCTTTTTGATTGTGTGTGTGTGTGTGTGTGTGTGTGTGTGTGTGTGTGTGTGTGTGTGTGTGTGTGTGTGTATATATATGTTTTAGTGTAATTATAAATGAGACTCTGGGGTGATATAGGTCCACAGATCGATTACATATCAGCTAAATGTGCCTTTTACGCTCATGTATATAGATCACTATTACATCTGATGTCGAACCATTTAAACAAATGGAGACAACTTCTGTCACTTGACTTCTCCACCAACGCGGACGACTGTTGTTTACATGATGACACTTTTCAGTATGTGTCAATAGATGCTCGTTGAAGAGGTGATTTCCTTGATGCTTGCACTTACTAGTGACCATTGTGAAAGTATGGAAAAACTTGAATGTGAAGAGTACATGTTTTCACCTACTTATGGTTTGATAAAGTTATAATGCACAACCTGCACAGTGTGACAAAGAACTGTGATTTAACGACTGGTTAATGGCTAACATTGAGTTTGAGAGCTTGTGAATGCACAACAGTAAACAGTCAAAGTGCTATTTTAATCAATTGAGAAATTGGCTGCAATTCTCAGTCGTTTGCTGTTTAGCCGCCATGCAGTTGACTCTTGAGTTAATACACCACTCCTGGTTGGCGGAACTGACTGCAGTCTCCCTGGACTCTGATGCCATCCGAATACTTACAATATACAGTAGGCTTACATTTGTTTAAGAGTGCTTCCTTTGTCCTTCCCCCTTCAGACCCCCCACAGCCGTCTGTTGTTAAGGAGGAGGTTCTCCTTGACCAGCAGCACTGTAACCAGCAGAGGAACTTCAGTCTGGGTCACGAGGACCCAGAGCCTCCACAGATTAAAGAGGAACAGGAGGAACTCTGCACCAGTCAGGAGGGAGAGCAGCCTTTACTGCAGGAGGAGGCTGATATCTTTAAGTTGACTCCTGCTTGTGATGGAAGTGACCACAGTGAACATCAATCTCTGCATTCAGATCCTTACCAAACTCAGAGTGTAGCAGAGAAAGAGGCTCTAGCCAACATCTCATCTGAATCTGACAGAGAGGGCTCTGCAGTATCAGAACCAGACAGTGACCGCCAGCTCCTCTCTCACAACTGTCATGTAGCTGAGAGCCAAGTTTACAAAACATCCAGTTGTGGGAACGCAGGATCAACTAGGAGTACTGAGCCGAAACCAAACAAGAAACTGCACAAGTGTGGCAGTTGTAGTAAAGAATTTACCAAATCGACAAACTTAAAAGCTCACATGAGAACCCACACTGGTGAAAAGCCGTTTGGATGTGACACTTGTGGGAAAACTTTCACCCATAAGTCCAATTTAAATCAACACAAGAGAACTCACACAGGCGAGAAGCCTCATGCTTGCAACACCTGTGGGAAAAGATTCAGCCGTGGTGAGGATTTGAAACATCATATGAGAGTTCACACCGGTGAAAAACCTTACAGCTGTGTCCACTGTGGGAAGACGTTTGCCGATCGCTCATATCTCACAAAGCATATCCGAGTGCATACAGGGGAGAAACCTTATAAATGTCTTTTGTGCGGGAAAAGTTTTGCTCTCCGCTTCACTTTGACAAAGCACCCCAGAACCCACACAGGGGAAACGCCGTATAAGTGCAGCACTTGCGGGAAAGATTCCACTCAAAATACAAACCTGAAAATACACATGAGGAGACATACAGGGGAGACACCATACAGATGCAGTGTCTGTGGAGAAGGGTTCACCAACAGCTCAAACCTGAGGAAGCACATGACTGTCCATACTAGAGTTGTACAGAGTACCAGTGCTTAAAAAATGTCAAAATCTGTGATGGTTTTATTAGTTTGATTTAAATTTCTTATTAATTATTTTCCCCACAGCACAGCTGAGGGCATCACGAGCCATTCAGGCCAGGCAGTCGGTCAGTCAGTCAGGTAACGCTTAGTGAGATGTCGCTTCGTGAGAATGCTCACAGTGTCCATACTTGGGTCAGAGTCACTAGAGGTTTTATGCTCATTTCAAACATACACTCATCAATTAAATAAATTCTGTTTCCAGGGTTGTTTTGCAGTGGAACTTTAGCATCACTTTGTGTTTGTCTCAGGTATTACAGTTAATGCTTGCTTTTTTATGTGTGCATGTGTGTCTGTGTGAGAGAGAGAGGATGGATGTCAGGTCAGGCCTACCCGTTCATTGTGCTTTGACTTGTGGTTGAAGTTTTATTGTGACTGCATCAGTACAGTGGATGCTTTTAGCTGTCACAAGTGTGTGTGAACTGTGAAGTGTAGTTAATTTTAGTTTACCTTCGAAGTCCACAATAAAATAGAGGCAAAGTGATTAAAAAACAGTGATGCAGTTTTTTTTTTCAAATCATAGAATACATGCAAAATTTCCTGTCTGTGTCTGTCAGCCAAACCACCTACCTGTCTCTCTTAACTGTATATTTATCTGTCTGTATTTTCCTGCTTGGGTCTGTCAGTTAGTCCATCTATCAGTGGGTCGCTCAGTCATTCTGGGCTCCAGAGCTGCAGTGGCCCAGTGTCATTTTGAAAGCATGTGACAACTAAACACAAGTTTGCTATGTATTTTAAAGCTGCTAACATGTTTGTTTACATTGGCAATGTTTGTAAAGTGTTAATTCAAATAAACTGTATTTTTGAATTTCAATAAGTCCAACAGGTTTATTTTCCATAGATAAGTTAAACTCTTGAATGGAGTCTAGAAAACATGAATGCACTGCGAACTAGCAAGTGAAGGTCTAACTTTAAGGAATTTAATTAAATTATATTCATCAGAATCTACTCGGCCATGGGGGCAAAGGAGAGATCAATGTAGCTAAGCAGGTTAATGTTAACTGATTCTGATTGATGACCACCCTAGCGCTAGCATTTTCACTCTTTACTGTTGCGCACTCACAAGCTCTGAAACAATTTGAGAGCTTGTGAGTGTACAATGTTAGTTGTTGACCAGTCGCAAAATCACAGATCTTTGTCACACTGTACCAGGTTGTGCATTATAGCTTTATTTTAGTAGTGTTTTTTTCCAACCAAGAAAGCAATGACACCCCCCGCTCCCTCCTAAAAGATGTCAAAACACTACACAAGTGTACCAGTTCTGGAAAAGCTCTAGTTTAATACTTAATACTTTCTCATATGAAGAACTGTGACACTTTTTAAGCACTGGTACTCTGTTTAACTCTAGTATGGACAGTCAGATGCCTCTTCATGTTTGAGCTGGTGGTGAACCCTTTTCCACAGACACTGCATCTGTATGGTGTCTCCCCTGTATGGCTCCTGGTGTATTTTCAGTTTTGCTTTTTGAGTGAAAGCTTTCCCGCAAGTGCTGCACTTGAGCTGAGAGCAAATCTTTTCCCGCCCAAAAGACATTCATATGGTTTCTCCCCTGTATGCACTTGATGCCTTGTGAGATTTGAGGGGTCAATAAACTCTTTCCCGTGGTGGACACAGATGTAAGGTTTTTCACCTGTGTGAACTCCCTATGTTTCAAATCCTCACCACAGCTGAATCTTTTTCCGCAGGTGTTGCAAGCATGCGGCTTCTCGCCTGTGTGGATTGTAACATGTTGGTCTGAATCTGAATGCAGAGACTGGTGTTCACTGTGGTCACTTCCATCACAAGCAGGGGTTAACTTAAAAATATCAGCCTCCTCCTGCAGTAAAGGCTACTCTCCCTCCTGACTGGTGCAGAGTTCCTCCTGTTCCTCTTTAATCTGTGGAGGCTCTGGGTCCTCTTGACCCAGACTGAAGTTCCTCTGCTGGTTACAGTGCTGCTGGTCAAGGAGAACCTCCTCCTTAACGACAGATGGCTGTGGGGGGTCTGAAGGGGGAAGGAGAAAATATATCAATATATATAAATATAAACCTATATTTTAAGTATTCCGATGATATCTGAGTCCCGGGAGCCTGCAGTCAGCTCCTCCAATCATAAGTAGTGTATTAAAGGAATAGTTCACCAAAACATTTAAATTTGGTAATTATCTACTCATGTCAGTACAAACTTGTGCAGTGTAATCCAAGTCTTCTGACACCATGCGGTCTCTCTGTAAGTGGGAAAAAAACAACATTTTATCCGTTATTTAATGCGAAAGTCACGCACTGAAGCTGAATACAAAGGAGGAAGACTCAATTTGCATTAAATAATGGATCAAATTTCATTTTTTCCACCCACAGAGCGATCGCATGGCGTCAGAAGACTTGGATTATGCTGCAGCTTCTCCTGCAGCAAGCCTGGTAAATTGTACGAAGAAAAAAACACCCATCCGATTTTGTACTGGCATGAGGATGAGTAATGACCGAATTTTAATTTTGGGGTGAAGTATTCCTTTAACACAAGAGTCAACTGCAAGGCGGCTGTGAATTACAGCAAATGATTCAAATCGGGCTCATTGTGAGAGAAAAAGGAGAAAAAAGTAGAAAAAGCACACTGTATAAAACGCTTTTTTTTCTCTCTGTAAACTGTTTTTGATCCAGCACCTGTAGAAAGTATTTGGGATGTGCGCATTTTTTTTCCTACTTTATGGGTCCTTTGTATAATAATATAAAAAGGGTGACAGATTCCCTCTTTGTTTCACTAAGAACATTGTGCTTTTACAAACCTGTTCTGTGTAGCTTTATCTCAGGCTTCAAAACGATATCCAGCAGCCTGCGCTGACGGCCGATCTCTTCCTCGTACACTTCTATAGTTTTTTCAAACACTCCTAATATTTCCTCAGCAGCCGCAGTTAGTCGCTCGTTGACGAACGTCCTCAAACACTGGACTGTAGACATTTCCACTGAAGTAGATGAGATATTTTAACTTTGCAAGCAGCGCAGGCAGCGAAGTCTAAACAAACTCATTCAGCTAACCGAACTAGCTTGCCCGCACGACCTGTGTTCCGGATGGTTGGCTGTGTTCCGCCAGCTGAAATAAGAAGAACCAGCGGAACGAATCTCGGATGTTTCCGCTAGATACTTGTGTTCCGCCGGATCGAATAGTAACATGCAACATGACAGACTTCCGGTCCGATTTTTTTCAGAATAAAAGCGGAATTTCTACAAATCCACAACACTCAAATATTGATTAAAAAAATGTATTTTGCCCCAAAAACAAATAACGAGATGCAATTATATACTCTGTACAAAGTTTTTCTATGATAATAATTATAATAATTTTATTGATGGTTTTGTCCAAGTTGAACACATTAGCTTGGGCCCCTCTGCATCCTTGCTTGACAATGTTCTCCTACAGAGACACTAGAGTCTTTTAGGTAGTTTGCCCAAGATTAATTAGGTTACATACTTCCACTATGAAGCCTAATTACAGAATTCACTTTCACTTTGACAACTCATACATCACACACACTTTCGCTTTTCACCCTGAGTGAAGGTGTTCAGGCTCCAAACACCAAACAGAACAGCTTGTAAGGAGTAGCCTACAAACAAGTGAAAATACCACAACTGCTGCTATCAGCTTGTCATCACAAATTGGGACACTAATGATAACATTCAAAATAAAACGTAATAGCTAGGCTATACTTCTGCTAAAGTAGGCCTACTGCAATGTTAGGAATCTTTGTAGTGGATGAAATACCTTTACTAGCTCCTTCTCATACTGCAAAAGTGAATCCATAATTTCAACATCTAATACTATGCTGTTACCATACTCTCTTTTCATGGTGAAATCTACAACTATGCTTCCCCAATCAGATTTTACAATAACTGGCAACATCACCAACTCAAAGTTCCACCAATTTTCTGAAGGTTCTGGAACTTTGGGAAGAACACTGATGTCATCGCACCAAAGGCTTTCCAAGTTTTGGCTCACAAAAGTGGGATAACAAATATGTGCAGCCTTGTCTTTAGCATTTGAGAGCAAGAGGTGATGTACTCTTCAATTGTGCTGTCATTCAGCCATCTACCTTTTGATACATGATCAAAGTTCTGGTTCTGGTTGGTTTTTGATGCTGTTTGCATCTATCTGTACATCTGTGATTTTGCTCCTGTTCTTGAAAGCGGAGTAATTTTACACTCTGGGTTTTCTCATATGACACGAGAAGGAAGCTTGCTTTAGTCAGCATTTTCTTCATGAAGTTAAAGAAATAACTGGTTGTTGCTTGTGATGGCTTTGTCTTGTTATGATGCCTCATTGTTATAGGTGTGCAATACCAAAAATGAGAACTTGTCAAAAAATTTAATTATATTGGAGACAGCATAGTTGGCTTAGTTATATAAGCAGGGCAGAGTGAAACTTTCTGGAAAATCTTTGCCCCTTTGCATCTGGAGAAGTAAGGTATGTGGTGAGTGAATTATATGGACAGGGCTTTCCTGCTCACACTTTTTACATGGGCTTTTGTCTCTATAGAACAGCTGTGTAAAAGACTCCTTGATGCTGTGTGTGTTCTGAATGCAGTGCAAGTTGTTTCATTGTCTTGCTAAAAGTTGCTGCAGCAAAAATACTTTTTTTGAGGGTCAAAATTTGAGTGTTGTGGATTTGTAGAAATTACACTTTTATTCTGAAAAAATCAGACTCGGCTGGCGGAACACAAGCGCGTTTAAGATGACGCAATTTACAGGAGAAAAAGCAGAACCAAACGTTCGGTTTAGCTGAAAGAGTTTGGTAGTCTGGCTGCTTGCAGAGTGTCTCATGTCTACTTCAGTGGAAATGTCTACAGTCCAGTGTTTGAGGACGTTCGTCAACGAGCGACTAACTGCGGCTGCTGAGGAAATATTAGGAGTGTTTGAAAAAACTATAGAAGTGTACGAGGAAGAGATCGGCCGTCAGCGCAGGCTGCTGGATATCGTTTGGAAGCCTGAAATAAAGCTACACAGAACAGGTTTGTAAAACTAGAATGTTCTTTGTACGTTATTCTTCTTAGTGAAACTTAGGAGGATCGGCCATTCATTATATAGCTATTATAATGGTTCCACAAAAGCAGACCGATTTGAATCAATTGAGGTATAGATTATTCTCAAGCCTTTGCTAGTAGTTGAGTCGGGATTGGCTCATGTGTTTACACATTACTTCTGACTGTGCTGGCTCATTTATTTACCCAAACAGATGTACATAATCCTTCACTTGTCTTCTTTCACTGCGCTAACATCTCCTTTGCACAAATTAATTTTAAAACTTAGTTAAAAACAAGTATACCCCAAATCTCCATTGTAACGAAATCAAAGATGGCGCAGGACTGCGTGTGTTTAGTTTGTACATTGCAATCCTGGTTGATTTATCATTACTTGTGTATCAGAGCTAAGGCACAGAATCATTCACATGGGAAGGCCTATACGAGCCTTTGAGCATTTTAGATGTGTGATAGGCCTGCCACTCATTCACAAATGTACAAAAGTAGTGACCTCAAACTTTACACATGACAAAATTCACTGTAAGATAACCATCATTGCTGAAGGGTTCAACTTCAATGTAAGTTAATGCACTTTTCCCCTCAATCTTCCTCTCTGTTTTTTTCTTAAACTCCTGGATGGACAGTGAATTGAACCCAGGTCATAAAATGATTGCTCTTATTCCTTATCATTTAGGGTAGACAGACATTTTCGTGTCCAGATGTAGTGGCAGTCCGCCTGTCTTTGGGTCTACATGCAGGCCTTCCCCTGCTGGTCTGGGCTTCAGTCCCACCAGAACCTTCTCTGATGTTTTCCCCTACTCTACACTACATACCCCCCTCAGCTTTCCTATTGTCTCAAGAATTTAAATAACTAAGGGGAGTGGATTGGCCACTCTCAAAGCAAAACACTGTAATTTACCCATTATAAAGAGAAGCAAGACTAGAGCCAAGGTGTGTATCATGACTTTCCCCAGTGTTTCCCCAGTCACAGGGAGGAATTAAGAAAAGCAAAACACAAAGATGGAAACACAAATGCGATTTAGTCTACAAGTGAAGTTTGTGAAAGGTCACTGTGGCTCAGTGGTCTAAGGACATGGCCTAAAGTACAGGCCACAGGAGTGAAGGTCATGAGTTCAAGTCCTGCTCATGATGTTTGTTGCATGTCATCCCCATCTTCCCTGTCAGTCCAGTGAATGCTGCCCAATAAAGTAACAATGTCTAAATATGTTCTTCACAAAAATTGATTAAGGTCATAGATCATAGTAGTCAGATGGCGTGTATATATAGGCCCACTTATTTGTAAAGTCATGAATTGTTTTGATTTTTTTTCATTACTAATAAACATGAACCCATTTTTACAATCCGTCTTATATTTAGGACAATTTAGAGATAGAAGGTTGTTTTTGAACTGCAATTCAGAACCTAAATATACTTTTGTACCTCTTTCCCTTTAAATAGTGTGTACAGAAAATACTTTATGAGGTTATATTCTTTTTGGCCACTGAACATGACAAGCGTCCACGGGATTGACAGCGTAAACAGTGTATCTGTGCACAGAAGACACCTGGTGGCTGAAATACGATACACAACATGCCATTACGAGCATCCCAAAGAGTCTATACAAGATGTTGTACCAAGTGCTTCATTTTCGTGTGTGGTTTCCAAACGACTGCTCTGTGACGGCTCAAACTTTCACCCTTCCTCCTAGGCCTTAATATCATGTGGACGTTACCATCAAAGTTTCAATAAAGTCTTTAGTTTTCCCAAAAATGCAGCATGATTTTGATTCAAAGCTGCTGCACGCACAGTTCACACAGCCCTTCAGAATAAAAGTCCCATGGCAATATACCAAAACGTAAGAGAGGAGGAGTGCGCACAATACTTTGCGGGTTAAGAAACAAGTAAAATGTAAACTTTACTGTCATTCAGAACTTGCTTCTTACTCCGCCATGTATTGTGCACATCCCTTCTCTCTCACAAGTGGTATGGTATGGTATGTTGCCAAGGGACTTTTAAACTGAAAAATTAAGGGCTTGTTAGGTTGATTTATACAGAAGTCTTTGGGACAATACTAATGGCACATACAAATCAACCCCATCTAACATCCAGTTGGGACTAATGGAGCAGCACAAGACCCTTTGGGAGAGACAACAACCAATACAACCAAAGGGTCTTGTGTCAGGGCTTATCTTTATACTACTTAAATATAGGCTTTTATTTGTTTGATCAAGTGTCCCTTCCTTTCTCCTCCCCCCTTCAGACCCCCCACAGCCACCTGTCGTTAAGGAGGAGGTTCTCCTTGACCAGCAGCACTGTAACCAGCAGAGGAACTTCAGTCTGGGTCACGAGGACCCAGAGCCTCCACAGATTAAAGAGGAACAGGAGGAACTCTGCACCAGTCAGGAGGGAGAGCAGCCTTTACTGCAGGAGGAGGCTGATATCTTTAAGTTGACTCCTGCTTGTGATGGAAGTGACCACAGTGAACATCAGTCTCTGCATTCAGATCCTTACCAAACTCAGAGTGTAGCAGAGAAAGAGGCTCTAGCCAACATCTCATCTGAATCTAACAGAGAGGGCTCTGCAGTATCAGAACCAGACAGTGACCGCCAGCTCCTCTCTCACAACTGTCATGTAGCTGAGAGCCAAGGTTACAAAACATCCAGCTGTGGGAACGCAGGATCAACTAGGAGTACTGAGCCTAAACCAAACAAGAAACTGTACAAGTGCGACAGTTGTAGTAAAGAGTTTCCTAACTTGATGAATTTAAAAGCTCACATGAAAACCCACACTGGGGAAAAGCCTTTCAGATGCAGAATCTGCGGAAAAGGATTCACCTGTCAATCAAAACATGACCAGCATTTTATAATCCACACAGGCGAGAAGCCGCATGCTTGCAACAGCTGTGGGAAAACATTCCGCCGTGGTGCAGACTTAAAAAATCACATTAGACTTCACACAGGGGACAAACCTTACAGCTGTGTCCACTGCGGGAAGAAGTTTGTACACAGATCAAATCTCACAAAGCATCGCCGAGTGCATACAGGGGAGAAACCTTATAAATGTCTCTTTTGTGGGAAAAGATTTGCTGTCAACTCGGCTTTGACAAAGCACACCAGAATCCACACAGGGGAAAAGCCGTTTAAGTGCAGCATTTGCGGGAAAGCTTTCACTGAAAAAACATCCCTGAAAGTACACACAAGGAGCCACACGGGGGAGAGGCCATACAGATGCAGTTTCTGTGGACAAGGGTTCGCCAATGGCTCAAACCTGAAGAGGCACATGACTGTCCATACTAGAGTTGCACAGAGTACCAGTGCTTAAAAAGTGTCACAGTTCTTCATATGAGAAAGTATTAAGTATTTAACTAGAGCCTTTCCAGAGCTGGTACGCCTGTGCAGTGTTTCGACACCTTTTAGGGGGACACCTTTTTTTTCGTGGAAAGAAAAAAAAACACACTACTTATTGTATAATAAAGCGATAATGCACAACCTGGTACAGTGTGACAAAGATCTGTGATTTTACGACTGGTTAACAGCTAACATTGAGGCAGAAAATTGAGAGCTTGTGAGTGCACAACAGTAAATAGTGAAAATGCTAGCGCTAGGCTGGTACTCAAGTTAACTACATTGACCTCTACGTTTGTCTGCATATGGAGCAGTGAAAAGCACCCATCTACCAAATCTTCAACACTCCTAAACAAAAAAAAAGCAAAACCAAAGCTGGATTTACTAACTAGCTAAACTACAGACAAAAATGTTCTAGTCCTTTAGGTCCTTTGGACAGGCCCCAGACTACATTTTAGATCTTTTAATTCCATATGAGCCTGTTTGTAACCTGAGGTCTGTGGGAAAGTCTCTCCTAGTTGTTCCTAGATCTAAATTAATTTCAAGAGGGGATCGAGCATTTTCTGTCAGGGCCCCAAAACTATGGAATGCACTTCCCGAAGAGCTCAGATTAGCTAAGTGTGTATCGACTTTTAAAACATTCTTAAAGACCCACTTTTTTTAGATTGGCTTTTCTATAAACTTTTTTCTCTACACATTTTCAAGTTATCATTTGTGATTTTATCCTTGTTTTCTCTGTGTTAAATTGTCACTGTTTTATTTGTGTTTTATTATTCTTTTATTGTGTAAAGCACTTGTAACTTCTGTTTTGAAAAGTGCCATATAAATAAAGTTATTATTAAAATGTATTATTACTATTAGGTCTTCTTTTCCCCCCGTTACAACACTCTACTGCTGCAGTAGTAAGAAAGCTAATGTCGGCTAACTGACGAGGAAGCACTATTTTATGTTATGGTTTTATTTTTGAAAGGCCCAGTGCAATGAGAATTGCATTTCTCAATTTCATGGTCTAATTTAACAAAGGAGCTGTTAATGTCAATTTATCCAAATTAGTCAACATTGTTGAACTTTGGCCTTTGAAAAACTTTCCCTCTGGCTGTCAACAGAATTAAGCACAGAATTCCAATCTACTTCCTGGTGTAAATGATGTCACCGGGTTTTAATGAACACTCTGATTGGTCGACAGTATGCATAGTTAATGTGGTGTCCGACAATAGCCAGCCAGTTACTTGCAAACTAGCCATAATCTCTAAACTTAAGTCCGAAGCACGATTCCAAAACAACAGAGCACAGATAAAGATCCCGGAAGTTAACTTGCCAACTGAGGCTGCATCAGACAGTGACTTGGCCGGGCTTGTCTGTCTCTTTTGCCCCCATGGCCGACTAGACTCTGATAATTATTAATTTAATTCAATTAATTAAAGTTAGACCCTCAATTGCTAGTTTGCAGTGCGTTTTCTAGACTCCATATAGGCAGATTAGTGGTCAGTAGTGCCTTCAAGGTTGGTCTGATTCAAAAGGGAAGACTGATTCCATCTGTGATTCGCTTCTCTCCTAACTTTGTTCCAGACTGGTTTGTCAGATAGCCTCAGAGGCCAGTATGAAATAATACTACTGTGCCAGGCTCTGAGGCTATCTGACAAACCAGCCTGGGAGGAAGCCTGGAAGGAGGATGCAATGTGAAGTAGCGTGATAAGTATCATCATTTAATATCAACCTCTGAGGCTATCTGACAAACCAGTCTGGAAGGAGGACGCTATGGTCGGACTGAAAACCTGCATAGTCTTGGGCCTCCATGACACCTGGTTAGACACCCCTGTTCTAGACTAACACTTCCCTTTATAATATACATACCACTGACCAATGCTGGGGGTCCTAACCCTCACCTTTCATATCAGCCAACACTGTGGAAAAGAACCCTTTTCCTAACACAACCCAGTCTCTCTCATTTCCAACAGATGTACCTATACTCCACTGGTTAACAAAGTTCCAGCAGTTTGTCGTGCCATTGATTTGTCTCCTTAAGACAGAAATCTCGACAATGTTCTTAAATCTCCAATTGAGAAGGTTTTTGTCCACATACCTTCCAAGATGTATATACATACAATTCCTCTTTAACTTATCCATGGAAAATAAACTTTTTGGATTGATTGAAATTCAAAAATACAGTTTATTTTAATTGACACAAACATTGCCAATGTAAACAAAACATGTTAGCAGCTTCAAAATACATAGCCTCTGGAGCCCAGAATAACTGAGTGACCCACTGATAGATGGACTAACTGACAGACCCAAGCAGGAAAATACAGACAGATAAATATACAGTTAAGAGAGACAGGTAGGTGGTCTGACTGACAGACAGGTAATTTTGCATGTATTTTATGACTAAAAAAAAAAAAATCTCCATCACTGTTTTTTAACCACTTTGCCTCAGTTTTATTGTGTACTTGTTTGAAATGAGAGTAAGACCTCTAGTGACTCTGACCCAAGTATGGACATTGTGAGCATTCTAAAATCATTTTGATATTTGTAATCATAGATGAGGGCCACAAAAAAACAAACAAATCCACAATAATTGTGCCAAATGGTTATTTCAAGTGTAACACTGCAACACTGTTGATAGTCTCACGTTTTGTTAACTGCTCTGCAGAACTGGTTGTTTTTTTTTAAACATCTCAGAAACCTCACATTTATACCTCAAACTACAATAAATTCTGATTCATCATGCTCAATTATTTTCTACAAACCTGTTCACCTGCATAGCAACAAAACAAGTGGCTGTAGCTCATTTGTTTTCAATCATGTGCCATCGAGACCCAAGAGGTTCAACACTACAGCAGCTGATTTCACCAAGCAACACAACTTCAACCAGAGAGAGGAACTATCTGGTGAAATCAGCTGGTGAAGAGTTTGGTTGGAATGAAAACATGCATACTCTTCAGTCACAATGGCACAGGATTGAAAACCACTAAGCTAGGTGACAAGAAAAGGCTTTGTTCACAATATTATAATAAATGTTGCTGCTCATCAAACATCTGGAAAAAAACAAACAAGATGTTCGGTTGGCGAAGCTCAGTCACAGTATTCCCTGTGGGATTCTTGTGGTACTTTGATTACCAGTCATAAGTGTATTCAAACTTTTTAACAAATTTGCATTTCAATAATGCGACACTTTTTAAGCACTGGTACTCTGTGCAACTCCAGTATGGACAGTCTTGTGCTTCTTCAGGTTTGAGCTGCGGCTGAACCCTTCTCCACAGAAACTGCACTTATACGGCTTTTCCCCTGTGTGGGTTCTGGTGTGTGTTTTCAAAGTGGAGCTCACAGCAAATCTTTTCCCACACAAAAGACATTTATAAGGTTTCTCCCCTGTATGCACTCGGAGATGCGTTGTGAGATATGAGCCGTCGCCAAACTCCTTCCCGCAGTGGACACAGCTGTACGGTTTCTCACCTGTGTGAACTCTCATGTGCCTTTTCAAATCGTCACCACGGCTGAATCTTTTCCCACAGGTGTTGCAAGCATGAGGCTTCTCACCTGTGTGGATTGTAACATGTTGGTCACGCTTCAATTTAGAGCTTAATCCTTTTCCGCAAATTCTGCATCTGAAAGGCTTTTCCCCTGTGTGAGTTATCTTGTGAGATTTTAACTTTGATAAGTAAGAAAACTCTTTACTACAACTGTCACACTTGTACAGTTTCTTGTTTGGTTTCGGCTCAGTACTCCTAGTTGATCTTACGTTCCCACAGCTGGATGTTTTGTAACCTTGGCTCTCAGCTACATGACAGTTGTGAGAGAGGAGCTGGCGGTCACTGTCTGGTTCTGATACTGCAGAGCCCTCTCTGTCAGATTCAGATGAGATGTTGGCTAGAGCCTCTTTCTCTGCTACACTCTGAGTTTGGTAAGGATCTGAATGCAGAGACTGATGTTCACTGTGGTCACTTCCATCACAAGCAGGAGTCAACTTAAAGATATCAGCCTCCTCCTGCAGTAAAGGCTGCTCTCCCTCCTGACTGGTGCAGAGTTCCTCCTGTTCCTCTTTAATCTGTGGAGGCTCTGGGTCCTCTTGACCCAGACTGAAGTTCCTCTGCTGGTTACAGTGCTGCTGGTCAAGGAGAACCTCCTCCTTAGCGACAGATGGCTGTGGGGGGTCTGTAGGGGGAAGGACAAAAGTAACTACTCTTTTTATAGTGGTAGGAACAAGGGACACTTGATCAAACAAATAGAAACCTAAATTTTAGATAGAAAATGTGCTCAGTAGAGCAAAGACCTCCGCCACGTGTGACAACCACCTTTTGATGATATTCCACGCCCACCTCCACGCCTCCTTTTGGCCAATCGACATGAAAAGTTAACCAGTTCTTCCGTGGCCCATAACCAACCATCACACCAAGTTTTGTGCAAATCCGTGCCTAACTCTTAGAGATATCCTGCTAACAGGCGGACAAACACACAGACATATACCTCCTTGGCGGAGGGAACTATAAGGACAGTATCCGAGTCCCGGGAGCCTGTAGTCAGCTCCACTAATGGGCAATTATGATCTATTACTCAATTGATCCAAATCGGGCTGCTTTAAAAGGTGGAACCTATGAGGTGACTATTTGTTTCACTAAAAACATTGAAATTGTGAAACCATTGCATAATAATATAATATGGGTGACAATTATTGTTTCAACAAGAATAACAAACAACATTGTGATTTTACAAACCTGTTCTGTGTAGCTTTATCTCAGGCTTCCAAACGATATCCAGCAGCCTGCGCTGACGCTCGATCTCTTCCTCGTACACTACTATAGTTTTTTCAAACACTCCTAATATTTCCTCAGCAGCCGCAGTTAGTCGCTCGTTGACAAACGTCCTCAAACACTGGACTGTAGACATTTCCACTGAAGTAGACACGAGATACTGTACAAGGAAGACAGATAATCCAACTCTCAGCTACAGCTAACAGAACTAGTTTTTGGAATAAAACGGCTGTGTTCCGCCAGCTCAAAAAATAATAAGACTTCCGGTCCGACTTTTTCAGAATAAAAGCGTAATTTCTAGAAATCCACAACACTCAAATGTTGACTAAAAAAACGTATTTTGCCCCAAAAAACAAATAACAAGATACAACTATATACTCTGTACAATGTTTTTCCATGATAAGAATTGTTGTAATCATTTAGTTGAAGGTTCCCCTCTACATTTAAACAGAGATTTGGCATTTTTGGACTACATAGGCTACACAGATTAAACACTACGCAGGCCACCTTTCATTGTAAGTGCACAAATTATATGTCAAAACACTCCTACAGACCTGTACTTTAACTACAAACTAACATTTAGGTCCAAGCTGTTTAAGAAAAGTGATGACAGGCCCTCAAAGTCAGCCATAGTGTAATAATGTGACATTTGCAGAATAAAGTGGACACTGTACAGTTTACCTTTCACTGTAACTGCACAAATTAGAATAAAATCGTAATTTCTAAAAACTTCCGCCGGAACGTTACAATGATTTTATATGGAAAGCGTTCCGCTTATCGTGGTTATTTTATTTATTTAAAGCTATTATCACATTGAGTATGTAACATAGCTATAAAAACGTCAAAACGAACAGAGCGTGTATACTGGTTACTAGATGGTAAAGATTGCAATAACGCAGATTAGACATTATCGCATCATCGTTAGACACGAAGTCGGAACTGAAAAACGGGGGAAACATAGCTGGACGACACTGCTTCCTCTAGCCGACTATGCTAACGTTAGCCGACATTAGCTTGCCTGCTACCCGAACCCGAGTAGACGGACAGACGGACTGGAAAGAACACCGAGATGCATAGAAAATTCTGCTTCTAGTTTAGATAGACCGCTTATTCATTAATTATATTGTGTCCGTGTCTTGCAGATTGGCTAGATGGGTGCATTTTATTGTGCCACATGTAGGCAAACGTCTTTCTCTGGCAAGGGGCACATCTTCGGAAAAAGTCACCAAAGCAGACTCAGAGTGGTTCTTCTCAAATTCTTAGAAAAGGTAAGCAGGCTAACTTTTAACTGGTTCTGACTGATGACCAGAGTTTTGACCAGTTAATGTTGTGCACCCACAGGCTCTCTAAACAGTCTTCTGGCTTAATGATAGCTGTTAACCAGTCTCAACATCACAATTGTTTGTCACACCGTGCCAAGCTGCGAATGGTTATATCTGTATTTTACAATAGCCAAGAAAACAGAAATCCCCGTACAAAGGTGTTTTTCTGGGATTCCTTTTCACATCCAAGTTTTTTCATACTTTCACAATGGCCACTAGGAGGCGCAAACATCAAGGAAATCACATCTTCAACGATCATTTATTGGCATAGAATGAAAAGTGCCATCATGTAAACAGTTGTCCACGTTGGTGGAGAAGTCAAGTGACAGAACTTGTCTCCATTTGTTTAAATGGTTTGAGATCAGATGTGATAGTGATCTTAATATATACACTGGCTTAAAAGGCAGTATTGTGTCTATATATTCTGTATCTATATATTAAGTCACTGTCTATGGGCCTATATCAGTCCCCACACTGGTAAAAAAAAAAATACCATAATTACATCAAAGACATTTTAAGGGTTATACTTGGATGTTCTGTGTTTTCTGTTGATATGTAGGCCTAATAGTTTTTATTGGTAGGTCTATGAATTGGCTAAAACTATTATGAAAGCTGATGGGTCACAATGTAGTCTATTGCGGACAACATTTTAGATTTTTTAGTGATTTGTTTTGCTTTTTCCATCAGAACAGTCAAGTATGCGATAAAAAAATGACTTCTTCGCACTTAAAAAGGCCTGCCCACATTGTTACTGAACAGCAGTTGTAATACTTGGGCATTACTGTTATGCTGCCCCACATAGCATAGCATGATAGTTTGATTTCTTTTTTTCCCTTGAAACAGAAAGATAACTTGACCTTCCTGTTTTTGCTGACTCCATTGTCTCTCTCAGGTGAAAGAAGCCCGGCGAACAATTAAAAAACCCCTAGTAGAGAAGTTTGATTGCACTCAGCATCGGCATATGTTCTGGTGCTACTGCTGCGGGCTTCAAATTGAAAGAAATGTCACCGATGGCAACATGACTGTGCTGTACGGGGGCTTGTTGGAGCATATGGCCACGTAAGCTTATTTTTTATTTTCACTTTTTTCAGCTACGCTTCACGTTCACACCAAGTACCGAGTACAATCACAGAGTTTTACTGTTAGCTGATATCTGTTGTATCTAATACATTTTGAATGCTGTCACTGCTTTCAGACCAGAACACAGGAAGAATACACACAAGTTCTGGTGGGAGAACAAGGCCGACCCCAAGCTTAGAGACAAGGTCATCATCACAACGGAAGAAACCGAAAGGTAAACTTACAGAGCCAGACGTCTATGCGTAAAAGCTAGTTTGGAAAAGTGAGGATTCTCTACTGAGGATTTATTGTTTTTTTTTTATTTTTCAGGTTCAAAGCTGAGGTGGAAAAAGTATTGGGCACATTTGTGGAGAAGGAGGATGAATTCATTAAACAGGTAACGCACAATCTCATTCTTTTTGTTTTGAGATTAGCTTTGCATAAACCTTGAAGACAAGGTAAACAGTTTTAGTGCCTTTTCTCAAGAGCACCTTGGTGGTAGTTGTTATGAGATGCTGTTTAGCCCAGGTCTAGCTGATGATCTATATTTTTTTTTTGTTTTTTTGTGCACCCAGCAAGCGGATCACATCCGGGCCCAGGAGAAGCATCGTCAGGAGGTCCTCCAGTCCCATATAGAGGTTTGTTTTCCCAGGATGCAAGGGCAGTATCCCTCCCTGTGGCCTCACACTGTTTTTCTTTTCCTCGTTATGAGTTGTGTTTAGGAGTTTAGGGTGGGAAATTGCCACCATCCACTAGCCGAATGCTGGTAAATGTCTGGCTGTGGCTGGCAAGTTTGTCATCTCTACTAGCCACTTAAGCAGGTAACCAACCATCATTTGGAGGTTCTATTCAGTTCCTAAACAAAAGAAAGAAAGAGAGGGGGGAAAAAGTAGATAGATGGAGAAAATAAAGAGCATTGGAGAGGGAGAGAAAAACACAGAGATTAAGAGAGACAAAGAGTGAAATGGCGAGATATTTGTAACAGTTTGTGAGGACTGTGATGATGGGGCGTGGGTAGTGGTCAGCCTTCCTCTATGAACTACTGTTGGCTTTTCCTGAATCAACATCAGCCCGAGGCAGAGCTGGAGTTGCCCAACGGAGCCCACGGCCCCGGCTCCTCTGTGGAGGAGGCTGCTAGGTAACGTTTCCACCGGCGACATTGTACACCTTTTCGCATATCATCACCAAAAATGACTTGAGATGACACTTGTAGATTTGAAGCTCATCTTGTCTGATGTCGTCTGGGAGAAAAGCTCTCACTTTAGGCCACAGGGCTCAGGGCAGCAGGCGGGGCCCAGCTGGGTCGACCCGATGGTGGAGGTGCAGTGGGCCGGACCAGGACAAGGCCTGACGTTCATCGGTTACCAGGTAGACGCACAGCCCTTGTAAAAAAAAAAAAAAAAGTGTTTCAGGTTTGTTATACAAGTGTAAATGCTTAACTTGATGCATTGTTTTTCCTCTTTCCCAGGATTCGTCAAACAGTGGAAATGTTCACACAGGTAAAATAATGTTGAAAATATTCATGTATGTAATGTTAATGTACCTGTAGAATTGCACAGATATATTGAAGGGTTCGCTTGGCAATTGATATGGAATGAGTGATGAACAGGAGAAGTGGGTGAACTCAAATACGTATTTCACATGTGGCCCTAATCCTCTTCCGTGCATGTTTGTTTTGTTTTGTTTGTCATATTTATATTGAATGCTCTGTTGTGGAAAAGAACAGATATGCTTTATGCACTACGTGGCATAAAAACAGAAAATGTATAGTCACGTATACATTGGGATGGAACAACATTATTTTCCTGTACTTTTACCGTACCACAAATGTTTTTGTGTAATTTCCAAACTTTTCAAGTCCTGGAAATTGCTACATTTGTTTTCCATACATCCCAAACCTGTGTAGGAACCCTGCATCTCTCCCAAGAGTTATTATGACTTCTGTGCTCAATGCGTCTCTTGAGCATGTAGCCGTTGTGTGTTGTAGGAGCGATCCCTCCTTGGTTCCAGGACGACCCGCTGGAGGGAAGCTCCGGAGCAGCAGCGCAGCAGGAGATCGGCCCGTCGCTCCAAGACTTCCTCAAACAGAGTAGGAAATGCACTCACAACACAAAACCTCCACATTACACATTTAATAGCTGAGAATGTCTTGTGATTTTTTTAAAAAAAAAGTTGTAATGTGTTATGTCAATTTTATAAAAACAGTTTCAGCCCAGCAATCGGTTTGGTCAAAGATGTGTTCCAACCATGATGATAATTCCTATGAGTGTTTTATTGGTTGCTATGGCATCTCTTGTGGTAACCAGGGAGCTAATTTAGTGATATTTCTTGTTTTCTTCTGGTTTCTTTACTCGTTCTAAAAGCCATAATACGCTTGAAGATGTTCTTGATTTGTTCTTTGCCGCCTACTATCACATCACTGTCGCACCCATGATCATAATAAAGAACACCCTCTTGAGTATTACTGCTATACTAACTGTAATCACAGCATCAACATATTAGTCCCTGACCTTCATCTTAGACAGGAATCTGTTATATATATGTTAACCTTTATCTTTATTTATCCATATAGTTCCATCAATATGACGATTCTCTTTTTCAAGGTAGACCAGGCTAAAAAGAAGTTGCAGAACAGTTGCAGACAAACAACGTAGAGCAACATTCAAAGGCACATAAAACAATACAATCAAAAAATCACATGAAAGATAAGAGGATAATCAAAATGTGCTTCTTCTGTCTTTTGCCAGAGGAGCAGGAGAAGCTGAGGAAGCTACCGCCAAACAGAGTCGGGGCCAACTTTGACCACAGCTCCCAGACGGACGCCAACTGGCTGCCGTCGTTCGGCAGAGTGTGGAACAGCGGCCGGCGCTGGCAGTCCAGGTGAGATCACTTCTGTAGC
This sequence comes from Centroberyx gerrardi, assembly GCF_048128805.1. Taxonomy (NCBI): domain Eukaryota; kingdom Metazoa; phylum Chordata; class Actinopteri; order Beryciformes; family Berycidae; genus Centroberyx; species Centroberyx gerrardi. The sequence goes on along the minus strand of NC_136004.1, from coordinate 26,252,301 downwards.
AGCAGTCTTGTTTGAATGAGACGACTGAATGATTAGGGATGGAACGATATATCGAAAAATAATATATAACAACACAAAAATGTGACAATACTTATCGTGGGGCAGAAACATTTCGTAGTTAGTAATGTTTTATTGGGTGAAGTGGGGGAAAACTGTTTTTTCTTGGGGTGTAAAATGGCCACCAGGAACCAGCCAAATCCTTGTACATTTTGGCTGTGGCTGGTAAGTTTGTCTGCTCTAACAGCCACTTTGGCAGGTGACCAACCATCATTTGGAGGTTCTTTTCAATTTTAAAAATCATATTTGGTTGGAGAAATATTGCCCTATTATTTGTCCACTTGAGAAGAATAATTCAACCTACAGTTTTTCAAATTGTAATGGTATAGGTGAAAAATATTTAGCTTTTTAATTTCACCCAGAACTTGATGCATGTTTTTTTTTCCTGCCTTTTAGTGTTCTTGATCACATTCCTGCAGAAAACAGCATACCACAAGTGACACTCCAGTTTGCCTAGTTCATAGCTATAAAATACCTTGCACACACGTGCAAAACCACATTCATTCAGATAAAAGCAACCTGCATTCTCTCTCCCAGGCTGCCAACAGATTACTTGTTTTCACATTTGTCTACAAGCTAAATCTAGATTTAGATAGTATTGAACTGGGGCTTTTTATCAACAGGCCACAGTTGGCTGGTGAATCTCCAAAATTAACCAGCCAAACCAGTTAATTGCAGCCTTTTGCTTCAGTGCCCCTCTGTTTAATGGAGTTTTTAAAGAAAGAATTTGCACCAGCATTTCTAACATTCACTAACACAAGACTGCTGCCAAACCTGCTGTTTGTATGTCTTGTTTGTTCATCAGTACAGTAGATTAACTGGAGGATCTCGTGGATCTCTATACATATGGATGTGATGGATTTTATTTGTCAACAGGCACCAGTTCAGAGAAGAGGAGGGGCACACAAACAGACAGAAGAGGAAGAGGGAGCATGGTACAGAGGGGGCGAAGAAAACAAAAACTCAGTAGCTGACAAATTCTGTCAGTAGTCCGGAGTATGTACAGAATGTATGTATGAAAGGATGTATATAGTTTGTAACATTTGAATAAAATTTGTATACTGTGTATGTTTCTGAGTAGTAGGACAACCACAGAGAACCTGCTGTCGGCCACAGAGGGGTGTGTACCTGGGGAAATGTAACCTTCTCTAACATAACATGAAAAATTCCCTGAACATTGTAAAGATTTTAACTTTGTAAGTTTGTATGTAAAGCAGCGCCTATTAGACATGTTCATGTTACAAAGTTACCTTTGAGAATGGCACTTCTGAATAAAACATGCATGATGCAATTTCACAACAACTTTTCTGCCTTTTTATACATGCATATATATATATATATATATATATATATATATATAAAAGGAAAGTTTACTAAGCTTGTATGCTCTTTTTCAACTTTTACTTTCCCTGCCAAGATACTCCAATTTCTGCCAATAAACTGCAGGGGGCGCCAGTCACACAGCTACCAGAGGCTAGAGGAAGAGATGCTCAAGAACAGTGTTGAGATGATAAAGGCAGTGTGTTGAAGGATATCGTTGAGACAACAAAAAATGTTATATGATGCATGATAGCACGTTTATAGACTGATGTCTGTATGTATAGATGTAGTTTTGGAATACCAATACCTGGGGGACCCCAGTCAAAAGCACCCAATTCCGCCTATGCGGTTTTAATAGATGGAACTATTTTTTAACTATTTATTGAGTCCATGTTTGCCATGGGTCCTAATTTAAAGTATCACACACTATCAGGGGGGGTAGGGGCACTCTGTCAGTCATTTTGAAGGAGACAGACACAGATGCAGCAGACACAGATTTCCTCGTGCTCTGTCGACGACCCTAAATACTGCTCTTCCTAAGGTAAGATGATGTTCAAAGTCAGAAATACAATACATAATTTAATTAACTGTAACTTTCCTAAAATAATATATATATATATATATATATATATTTTTTTTTTTTTTCAGATGACATTAATTACATAACTAATAATGTTTCGAGAAGAAATAAGTTAACATTTTGCTATGATGGTTGTTTCTTACAGTAGTTTATTCTTGGGGTCCCCAGGGACCCCAGTCGGTAGTCCTTGTATGTTAAATATGTTGGTAGGATGAGGGTTAAAACCTGCCTTTTTTCTCAGGCCTTTGGCTAGTTAGTCTGTGTGTGCGTGCGCTGTTGTAGGGCTAGGAGTGGGGGTTATAAAAGCTGTATTTTGTGTGTGTGTGTGTGTGTGTTGTAACAGTCGCAAATATGCCTACTATGCTTTTGGAACATTGTTTGGTTGCAGTAGCAGATTCACTGGGTGGTGCTTCTTGTTTTTACTGAGACTGAGTTACAGCAACAGGTTGAGAAACGTTACTACTCCCAGTCTATCTCCCGACGAGTAGCTTGTCTCTTCCGTAACGATTTGGTACACTAAACTATATCAATCTACATGAATGTTGAGAGATTATAGTGCCGTAGAGACCAGGCATTGTATGGTTGACAAGTATAGGTGAATAAAGTGGTACATGTGTGAAATCCCAATACTGACGTTGTCTGGCTCTATCATGCTATCCAGGAGCAGCCTACTTCCCTAAAGCAGTGTGCTAAATCTTCTGTCTACATACATTTGAGACCATTGGTGGATTTGCATAGACACATGTACTGTATGGGTGGTGTAGAGTGTGTATGTGTGTGGCTGAAATGATATTTTATTTATGTGGAGTGTATTTTATATATGTGTATTGTATGTACTTATCTGTTTATTGTCACTATTGTCACACTTTGTCCTTTAATGTGAAGCACATTGAGCTTACCTGTGTATGAAATGTGCTACTACAAATAAAATTGACTTGACTTGACTACTGTTTCACTGTCAAAGGAGAACATTAACAGAAAGTAACGAGATGGGTGACTATAGCCTCGAACAGTAAATCGAGGGACCTACTGCTCCTTCAAGCTCGTTTTTGCACGGGAGGCCACTCCTTGAGCTTACAGTAGGTGTCTTAATCTGTATGGGCCTCTTTCTCTGTACAGGAAAACGTAATCAGGCCCCAGTGTGTTCTGGGCAGATGGGCGTGGAGGGAATATGGGATAATGCAACGTGTAGCTGGTCTATTCTTAGATCCCTGACAACATGGCTGTGGCTCATTCTGTAGGGGAACACTGTACAGATGGAAAAAAAGACGATTACACACCGTTTACACCATCGATGCATTTGATTGACAATTTAATAGCTTCCGTAAATCAATTTTATCATATGTTGATTTCACTGTATGGATTGCATTTGAGGCATTGTTATCATTATCTATCGTTGTTCTAGTTTTCTTTAGGCGATTGGTTGCCCCATTGACAGCACAGTAGCCTTGTCAGTAAAGAATGGGAGGAGAGAAAAAGCACGTGTACTGGGCGTGTTTTACGTTAATCCACAGTCCAATCACTTAGCGGGATTTTTGAATAAATTTGCGTAATTTAAACGGGGCGTGACCCCGAGCTCTGATTGGCTACGCGGAGCAGAAGCGACCAATCGGTTAAATGACAGGCGCTCAGCTGTCCGGAAAGCCCCGCCTCCTATTTATTTTCCAGCAAACCCCGGAAACGTCGTCGTTTAAAGGGACAGGAGGATTTTTTTAGGCAAAGGTTGAAACAACGAAAACAGCTGCGAGCACAAAAAAAAGCATAGAGAGGAGGGACGTAGTCAGCCAACAAGCGAGCTATGTGGCAAGAAGAGTGAGGGAGACAGACTGGGAAGACGAGACTCAAACTGTCCGTTTATTTGACCATCCACTAAAGACATTTCTAGCTAGGTGGCTAACGGCTCTTAGCCTGCTACGAAGTCCATTTTCTTTCTGTAGCTGTTTGAATCCAGGCAGGATTCCTACAACGCAGCAGAGAACACGGGTGAGAGATAAAAAAGGCCAAAGTCCCAGACGACGGGGACGCCTTGGGGTGCCAGTCTTTTCCTTTTTAACCCTTCTCACTCCACGTTTTCTGCAGTGCTTTTCTTAGGTGAGTAAAAAGCTTTTGCCAGCCAGCCAGCTAGCTCACAATGTCATTGCATTGTGTGAACTTGACAGGTAGCTAGTGTGTAAATTGTGCAAGAGCCCAGGTAGCTAATTCCGAGCAATTGAGATGTATATTCATTCACAGTAATATGTTTTTCTTTCTTAATGTATCTTGGAATCTGAGCACGAACCAACAATCATTGGAATCCAGCCGAGGCCAGCTGATGACATGACATTAGCTATTACAGGCATCTTGCAGTGTGTAGGGGGCGTTCCCCTGCTTTGTCTGCCTTCCTCACTCTTTCTTCCTATGTGTGTGTGTGTGTGTGTGTGTGCGCGCGCGCAGTCTGCGGTAGTGAGGGACAAAGTGGTAGAAATCCCAGTGAATCGGCTAACCATGATGAATGGGGGTGTGTGCTTAATCTATGCGCACCTATATGCAATCACAGGCTGAATGCATAGGCTATGCGGAAGGCAGGGAGAGAGGGAGGGAGGGATCAACCAGCATTGGCATAAATCTTTGAGATTATGCCTGTACCTCAGCGGGTGGAATGATGATCAGTGGAAAGCTTACAGGAGAGAGGATAGACCTGAATGCAGTGGGTGTGTTATTGTTCCCTTGGTTTGCACTTGGGAATTGCATTGCATCATGCAGTGGTGGGAACATTGAAAATTGGCACTAAATCTTTGTTACAATATTTAATCTAGCTATAAAGTAATAGATCAGAGTGCATTACAGTGGTTTTATTATGCACAACTGCAATGCCTTGGCTCCCTTTGTCCTGACAAGCAGGGCATGATGGCATTGCATTGACATACACATTAGGCACATGTGTATGCACTCTCTCTCTCTCTCTCTCTCACTCTCTCTTTCTCCCCCCCCCCCCCCCCCCCCCACACACACACACACACCCTACACCACCCATACACTACATGTGTACATGTGCCTGTGCAAATCCACCAATGGTCTCAAATGTATGTAGGCAGAAGATTTGGCATACATACGCACACACTCAGTCTTTTCCGCTGAAAATATATCTGCAGGTCTACATTCTTATCTCTCTGGCTTGCCCTTGCATTGCTCTGACAGCCAACCCCCCCCCCCCCCCCCTCCCACACACACACACACACACTCCCCCTCTCTGTCTGTGAAAAACCAGTGGGCATTGTCCTCAGCTGAGTGTGACGTCATGCAGAGCCGAACTGCAACCCTGAAGGCAAGGTGTTCGTTGTTCAGCAGACCTGAATCCTGGGTCTTGGCCTGTCTGGTGCACAATCGCTCTTTTATTTTAGCTTATTTTGCACAAATGCCGAATCACACTGGGAAAATGAGGGAAATGTGGGAAAGAGAAAATAAATACAAACCGTGCAGGTGAGACAAAGAAACAGGTAAAAAGCTCTCACCTCCAAAAGAGAAAGGGGGGGGGGTTAGAATGACAAACAGTAACATAAATATCATCAAAAACTCAACAAAGATTAAAAAAAACAACAACAAAACAAAATGCATATAGCAAGTAAAGGAAATGAGTACATGTCCCTAGTGATGGCAGGGCCATTGTGGCCACACCTCACTGACACACTTCAAAATGTTAAACTGCCATTATGTTAAACCCCAGGGCAATGTATGGTGCCGTGCTTGCTTATGGCCCTGCCCAACAAAACGAGTAAAGCAAGAGTATGGTCACGAGTAGGAGTGTGTGTGTGTGTGTGTTTTCATGATGGAAAAGTGAGAGAATGTACAGTATGTTGTGTTTTTACCATGTATGTGGAGCCACCGGTGCCTACTGAGGCCATTTGGAAGATGATTTAGATTATGGGCAACATGAGGCAAATCCTTAGGACAGGCTTGCACAGTTTCCCCTGATTCCGTCTGAATAGATTAGGCCCAGACTAACAGTGTTATAGCCTGTGTCAAATGTTAGCCTCCAAGTAGCTTTCCTGGCGTTGCCTGTGGTACAGCTCATCTGGTAGAGCAGTGAGTAGAGAACGGTACTAGGGACTCCATTCGCCCTGGGGCCACCCATGCTATTAATGTGTGCACCCAACTTATTCTAAGGCCACTTGGATAAAGGAGTTCACCGGCTGGCGTAAGTTACGTCCGCCAAGTGGCATATGCCTTCCACAACACTGATCGGCAGTATCTAATTGTGTGGTTAATGGGTTATGGCTGCAATTCTCCTTTTCCTCATACCTGGCATCTTGTGTGTGTGTGTGTGTGTGTGGGTGTGTGTGGAGCTGGGGGGGCTATTAAACGCTTTGGGCTGATGAAGGCTTGTTGTCAGCCCTCTAATGTGTCTCTGCAGGATTTGATGTCAGAGATTACAGATGATTATGTGGGTTAGAGCCAGTACTCAGCGCTGCTCTGGGGCTATATTGATCTCTGGTGTGAGTGTGTGTTTGTGTATGTGTACGCACTTGTACTTACGTCCTTATGAGGGCCAAATAACCTCACTTCAGTAAAGAGCTATTTAAGGGTTTTGTCTTAGGTTTATGTTTAAGGGTTAGGCATGTACTGTTGAAGGTTAAATGTAGGGTTTAGGTGTGAGGAATGTACTCAAGGGAACAAGTATAATAGTATAAGCATGTGTATGTGCCTGTGAATACCTTGCATTTCTCTGTGCGTAGCCTAAACCATCCCTAAGAACCGGTACTGACCGGTAGGCTGACAGGAACACTGTCTCTGTCTCTCTCTCTCTCTTGAAGTAAAACAAAAAAAAAAAACCTTCTAACTCGCTCTAGCTGCTCCTTAGTCACTTTAACATGCTGGAATTGTTAAACACAGTCATTCTGCCAGTAACCCGTAAAAATTAAACTCTTATCCCTTATGTGGGTTTGCAAGCACAGAATGGAAAACAGTGCCACCAACCCATGATTTCAATTTTAGCTTTTTAACCTATTTCACTTGTGGAAGCCAAGAGGCAGAAACTGTTTGTTATTTTTTACAAGAGTGAAGCATTTATCACAGAGATTAGGGACATTTATCACTAGATGTTGGGTTTTTTCACATTCCATACATCATCTCATGACCCCTCGGGGGTCCCAATCCTGCGGTTGAGAACCACTGCAATAGATCCTGTGATAGTGAATAGATCCGGGGAGAGAACGGAGGCAGGTTGAGATAAAAGATAAAACTAATAAGGGGTCCGGTCAGAGGGCAACAGAAGGTGTGTGTCCATATAAAATATGTGTGTGTTCTTGTAATTTTATCTTTTATATGGACCAAATGACCTCACAAGGATAGAAAGATGAGGAAAATCCTCCACAGTGAGGACATTTGTCTGGTTCTCACTTCTGCAAGGGTTTATTTTATGGGGATGAATGTAGATAATAGAGGGCCCCCACAAGTATAGACATACATACGTGTCTAGCCATTGCAGAAATCCCACTTTTTACTGCATGCTTGCTGAAGTCTGTGTCTGTGTATGTGTTTGAACTATGCCTTATGTTATCTAAATAACAGCTTGCTCCTGAGCTCTTAAAATAGCACCAGTTCAGCCTTGACTGGTACCACTGTGACCCTCACACACACTCTGTGTCACCTCTGGTCTAAAACCTAGCTTAACAGTCAGGCTTACCTTAGAGGTCAGTTAGTCCACTTAACAGACTGTCTATAAGAAGTCCTCTTAAAAACCTGTAGTGTGTAAATTGTATGTGCGTGCACCAGTATTGACTGGTTACTATGCTTAATAGATGAACCCATGTATAGACTTTGCAATGAATGCAAATGAATTCCAGCACGATTTAGTGGACACCGGGGGCAAGTGGTGTGTGTAGAGGCCAGACCAATCACACACTAATGCAAATCCAATGCCAATCCAAGATCGAATTAGTGAGTTAATCACCTCAGCTGTATTTTTTTTTCAATTTGGCTATGATGTACAGATTTAATGCAGTTTGAAGTTTTACATTTCAGTGTCTCACTTAAATAATCTAAATGGCTCAAAATCAGGCAGTAACCATGATATCACTGGTTTTCACTGGTGCACCACCATCTTGTACCAAACCAGCTGAGCCAGGATTGACTCTCATCTTAATACATTCCTTCTGATTGGCGGAGCTCGCCACAAGCTTGATGCTAATGCAACGGTGCTTGTGAATGGTGGATCTTGACGCCAGTGTTACATTACGTCTGATTGGTGGAGCTGTCTACAAGCGTTTGGGACTCCAATACCCCAAAACAGGCTTCAGTAGAATGACTGCACAATACAGAAATAATGAAAAGAATCGTCTTTAGGCTGCAGTTTCGGAAGAAACGCAAAGAGTGCAGCTATATATATTATGTTTTATATATCTGACCTTGATACAAGTATATCACGACTCCTGTACAAGAGTAGACCTGCAAGCACAACATGATGTCCAAAAAAACAAAAATAGTAACAAAATCCACTGGACATAAAATGAAGATGTTTCACCACTCGTCCGAGAGGCTTCATCAGTTCTGCTTAGTGATGGGGAATTCCCTTGCATTTAACCTCTGTGGGCGATTCACAGCATGAAGTCATGTGAGAGTCATTGAGGTCACATGAGTGGAGGTGTGAATAGGTGTGAAACTGCCGGGGTGAGATAGGCCTAGATGTTGAAACCCGGCAGTGCCCCAATGGTGACGCCCGTCCTGCAGGTACTGAATGGGAGTAGCTGGCGTGTTTGTGAATTGTCAAGGTAAAGATGTTAAATGAGAGATGTTACTACCTGGATGACTGAAATGTGCGGAAGATGGTTAGGACCACATGTGAAAAAAATATTTGAGTGATTAATCTCAGAATTCTGAGAAAAAAGTCAGTATTCTGAGTTCTGACATTCTCAGAATTCTGAATTTATTCTCAGAATTCTGACTTTAATCTCAGAATTCTGAGATTAATCTCCTAACTCAAATACATTTTTCACGTGGCCCTAATCCTCTTCCGTATAAATGAATCTACACAGACGCAAGCATAATTTGATTTAAAAAAAAAATCCCCAAGATAGACTGCAACACCTTGCTTATATTCCCAATCATTTTTCATTAACGAAAAGAAACTAGCTTCACACCATTTGATATCGCACCTTTAGAGACACAATCTTCAGTCTTGACAAGCACCTCTTCCCTATTCAGAGTGTTTTGGTAGCACCACCCAGCAGCGTACTCGCCTTTATTCAAACACAGCTGACAACAGAAGTCCAGAGAGAGGGAGGATGGCAAGGCGACAGTACCGCCTGCTGAATAAATCAGCATGGTTTGACATTACACCCTGAAAGGCAAAGTCCTGTGATACCCGGCTCTGTATGTATAAGTGTGTGTGTGTGTGTGTGTGTGTGAGAGAGAGTGAGTTTTATCTTCTCCTGTGTCTTCATGAGAAAGTCAAGTCTTGCTGTTGCAAGTGCCGGTACTGGCGGATATATCTTGGAGATCAAGAATTGGGCCAAAGCAATGCCACACTGACCTTGAATTAGAAGCATTTACACACACACACACACACACACACACATACACACAAAATAGTATTTTTTTTCTACAGACGTCAGGGTATTGAGTCTCACCAGTGATCTTCAAGCTGTGGTGCACAGAGACACCTTGAAGCAGAGCAAGGCGATGTATGTGTGTGTGTGTGTGTGTGTGTGTGTGTGCCTGCCTATGTGTTTATGTGTCTTCCACTGTCCTAGCCTTACCGATTAAAGTGATGTTGAACTTTGGTGGTACCTTGGCTTGTGAAGCTTCCTGGACATGATATAACCCCAAAATTGGCAATTCTTTGTTATCTGTTGCTCTGGTAGAGGAGATTGGAGAATTGTGTTTTTTTTCTCTCTCCATTCACTGCCATTATATGGGGAAACAGGTCTCAAAATCACACCTCTAACACATAACACATAACACAACGAACGCGAACAAAGCAGATTCTGACAATATATAAAAAAACTAGTCATGCTGCTGAATTGTGGTTAAGTGATCACTTCCTTTATGTTTATTAAACCTTTCAGTTTGAACAAGTGTGACACCGAAATCCGATCAGAGGAAACTTACGCTGATGGAACGAAGAAAATATTACGTTTACCAATAATTGTAAATAGGCGAAAAAAGGAGACAGGACTTTGACAAAGCAGATTCTGCCAATATAGAAAATGAGTCTCACTTTTTTTTCACCTATTTACAATTATTGGTAAATATTTCAGTGTTATACTTGTTACAACCCAAGGTACTACCAAAGTTCAACATCACTTTAAATGGTCCACATACAGAAAGCAATAGAGCCACGCATGCTGAACAGTGTTGCATAGCTGGAGGACATCATGAATAGAGCAGATGGAGCGCACTGGTCGACCGGCTCTCACCTCTCTCCTCACTGCCTATTGAGGAAGGTCGAGCCTGGTCAAGTTGCATTCACCGTCCTCTTGAGTGGATACTTGCGTGTTGACGGTTGCAGAAGGTATCCGTTCATGGCTGTGATGGACCGTTGTTATACAGTGGGTAGTTCAGTTTCCACCAAGACTGCGTTCCAACAGTGCTGAGAAAACTCATAAACCACAATTACTCGTGCTTTGTTTGTTATACCAACTCTTGTATGAACAGGAAGCTAGTCGGTGATCTTTCTTGTTTTATTTTTATTTATTTATACTACTTAGGAGAAAACTGTTCAGAGAGTTGTATAAAAGCCATAATAGCCATGATGCATTGCCGTTGTACTCTCTATAACACTCTCTTGGGTATTGTTGCTATAATACAGAATTCTGCTGCAGACATATGTTGCATTTAGTCTAATATCTGAAGCAGTAGCCTAATGAATGAATTTTATGTGGCCTGACTGTCATACTTGAGTCTATTGGATGGCTAAATATATAGGTTAAATATAACTCTATCTCATTTTGTCTGTCCATATGGCGGTTCAATAGCTCAGGCTCCCATACAAGCTTCAGAATCAATGAGAGGATATGGGAAGGCAGATGTATCGCTATGCATTATATGGGTCAACACAGAGCTTATCAAGCCAAGGCCTCTCTCTTTCTCTCTCTCTCTCTCTCTCTCTCCTCTCTCTCTCTCTCTCTCTCTCTCTCTCTCTCTCTCTCTCTCTCTCTCTCTCCCCTCCATCCATTACTGTCTGTGATGTTGTCATTTGTCTCTTACGGTCTCGCTTCCCTTGCCTGTCATCAAAGCTCTCCTTCTTTCTCTCTCTCTCTCTCTCTCTCTCTCTCTCTCTCTCTCTCTCTCTCCTCTCTCTCCTCTCTCACTCTCTCTCTCTCTCCTCTCTCTCTCTCTCTCTCTCTCTCTCTCTCTGTTCCTTTTATTCCATTTCTCCATCTTGTGGAGTCTGAGTGTGTCTGGCGGTCGCACGGCTCTGTTTGGCTTGGGCCTTTGCATGCTTCATTTTTTATTTCATACAAAAACAAGATGTCGACCATTTGGAAAATTGTGACAAACTCTTACAAAATCAAGGATAGTAGGTAACTTTTGACAAAATGATACCACTGTTAGGGACCGTAAAAAATGAATGATTTACTTAAATGATGAACTTAGGTAGTGATCTAAAATGGATGTAAAGTGTTTTGTTTAAGAGCCCAGTCAGTAGCGTTGATGTTTGATGTTTGTGTATGTGAATTGGAAGTATTTTAGCTTGGTTAGCACTTGACCAGTTGTGTCCTTTTAATAGAAACACACAGACAAACAGTTAATTTCCTGCAGGCCTCAGAGCATTAGTAGGTCTCATGTTCAGTACAGAAACACCTTAAAGCAGAGCAGGGCTGTGTGTGTGTGTGTGTGTGTGTGTTAGTTCAATCCTGAGTGAAGTGAGTGCTGCTCAAACGTTAAGCCTATAGGAAGCAGCGAAGGCTTTTGTTTATCGTTGTGCATATCTGTGTCTTTATTTGTACACTGGAGATTGCAGTGTGTATTAATGTTAGTGTGTGTGTTAGTGTGTGTACACTGTATGCCCGGCCAGTCTGTGCGTCTGGCCAGAGCCAGGGAACAGCTGAGCCGGAGCATGTTTATCCTGACTGCAGTGATCTGAGTCTTTGGCAGGATCGCTTTGTTTGTGGCCCAACGCAACAAGCAGAGGACAGCATCAATAACACAGCAGTATAACCACATTTACGACACAGCTGAGAAGAAGAAGTCCCCATTTACACAATTTCAATTTAGGCTTATATATGCTTGAGTATCCAGCAAGAAGCCCTTATTTCAACAAAATGTCAATTTTCATAGCTGGTTCGTCCTGCTCACCATCAGAAACTGTGACATAGCCCTTTTAGGAGGTTCGGGGGGGGGGGGGGGGCCTGAATGAATTTTTTATTATTACTGTTTTCAGTTGCTGAATACATCAATATGGTGCAATTTTGGGAGATTACATTACTTAAAACTTTCCTGGGGAAAAGCAGCAAAATAAAATGCTTTAGATGACCTTTTATGAAGTGTTTTAAGTGGGATTGGAGATGTTCTTTAGAGTAATGATCTTGGCAGTTCATTGAGAATATAATGGCTCAATGGCTCAATTGAACTGACTGTTAATTCAAGGCATCACAGAAGTAGGTAAGTAAGTAGAATTGCAGTAGTCATTTTTGAAAACCTGTCACCTATTCTTTGCAACAGGTATTCTGGCAGCTGATTCAAGTGTCTAGGGCTATGTTTAAACTCTCCGGGGGCGGTAGTCCAGTAGCCTGGGCCTAGCCACGCCCCTGCTCGCCACTGCCCCCTTTGGTGTATTTAGATGACTGGAAGACAAAGGAAGAACAGGTGAACCAGGACGGATGTATGCTGAATCAAAGAATGGACTCTAACAATTTGGAAAAGGTTTTCAGTCAGGTTCCATTAGATATTTTAATTTGCCAATGAACATGACAACATTAAACGGCCAGATTTTAGCATGCAATTTGATGTGAAATTCTCTCCAACACAAAGACGGACAGAGATAACAGCACATACTGTATTGTCTAGTTGTTATAGGGGCCTTTGTGGATTCTGCTATTCGTCAGACATGCATATTGGCTGTGAATATAGTGTTGACTGTGAATATAGAGTGCAGGACACGGCTCTGCTTTAGGGCTTGGACACTGGGAGGCTGCTTTGTTCAAGTACGAAATAACGGCTGCTTAACAACTGCAAGTGTGTGTGTGTGTGTGTGTGTGTGTGTGTGTGTGTGTGGACTGATCTCAAGATTAACCCTAGCTGTCCCTTTGCTAGACCCCCCCCCCCCCCCCCCGTGCCCTTCACCCTGTCCTGCCCCCAGACCACAATGGATAAGCCTCTGTGTGTGTGTGTGTGTGTGTGTGTGTATGTACTTAAGCATGCATACATGCCTGTTTCATTGGTGCAACTTTATGTTAACACTTGCAGTTAAGGTCACTGTAAGCATGTGTTTTGTTTATTCAGCCATTTGTGTACTTGTTCTGCTGGTGTTCTGTGTGATAGCATCAGGGTGGACTGACCGCGGGTGGACTGACCGTGGAATGACCGCCGGCCACCAGCCGAGTGTAAAATTTGGCTCTGGCTGGTAACTTAATCTATTCAACCAGCCACTTTGGCAAGTAACCAGCTCTGAATATCTAGCTCTCTGTTTAAATAGTGACAGTATCTTGAATCCAATTTTGGGATGGATGGGCGTTAGTATGTTAAGCTAGCTAGGAAAGTGATTTTTTCTTCATCCTTTCTCTGCCCAGATGGTGGGCTGGACTACATTCAGCTCCTACCAGTCTGCATGGTGCGACACCACCATGCTGTCAGCGAGTTCCCCAAGCATGAAAAAGGAAGGAGAATCAATTGGGCCGCAGGAAGATGGACACAAAAAACATACCCAAAGACTAGGAAAGAGAGGGGGGGAGAGAGGACGGGGCACAAAGAGAGAGAGAGGTAAAGAGACAGAGAGAGGGGTAAAAAGAGAGAGAGGGAAAGAGGTGAAGCAGCTGAATGCAGGGATAAGGAGGGAGGACAGAGAAAGGAGGGAGGAGAGGTGGGGAGAGAGGGAGCTTTATTTCCTGTCCTCCATGAATAGGCAGCATATTTCTCTGGAACATTCCATCCTCTGAGCCGGCCCAGCCTGTCACCAAGACTCAGGGTGCCACACTCCTCCCCATCTCTCTCTCTCTCTCTCTCTCTCTCTCTCTCTCTCTCTCTCTCTCTCTCTCTCTCTCTCTCTCTCTCTCTCTCTCTCTCTCTCTCTCTCTCTCTCTCTTCCTGTTGCTCTCTGTCTCTCTCTCTCTCTCTCCATCTCTGTCTGTCTTTCTTTCTCTCTGTCTGTCAATTTGGTCTTTCTCATCCCTTTTACTCTTACTGTCAGGAAAGCATGGGTCATCGCCGTTTTTGTCCAAACTTTTCTGACCAGAAATTTAAAAAAGCTGGGCAACGGCATCATAGAGTAAACCATTAATAACACACAGCGTTAGAAAGCATTGGAAAGGATGAGAAGATAATAATTAACCCCCACAGCTATGTGTGGGTGGATGGATGGATGATGTTTGGATGGATAAAGATAGGGAAATAATAGTTAATCCTAAACTACAGTCAGATGAGTGGATGTGTACATAAAGGGAGTAGTTTAGGAACATTTATGGGGTGGGGTTGATGGATATAAATTGGAAAAATCCTAGTTAATCCACAGCGATGGATGGATATGGATAGGAAAATGATTCGATTATATTACAGTCAACAAATCTTTAATGATCTCTGTGGGGACATTGAGTCATCGCAGCAGTAAATAATGGGATACAGCAAAGAATACAGGATATAAATAAGTATCGACCAAATTGCATGGGTATTATAGTACATAACCAACAACCACCAATTTCAACACTTGGTCACAATGTCAACCCACAGCAATGAATAGATGTATTGATGGATGAATGGTGGAAATGATCAGAGAAGTGGATGGAGAAAAATATGGGTAGATGGAAAACAAACAGAAGATAGGTTTTTTATCAAATAGGTGTAGCTAATTTGCTTACATGGCAGGAGCACAAAATACACACACACACACAGGATTTCCCAGGCCAATATAGTCAAATGCTAATACTTGAATAGGCTTGTCTCTGTCTCCAGCTTGGCTAGCTTATTAAACAACACACACAGTTGGTCAAACATACCCCTCGAGAGAAAATTCATTCCACAGGATTATTATAGTCCCTTAAACTGTAAAAGATACACTCAGGGTGGGAAACAACCTCCAGCCACCAGATGACTGATAGTACATTTTTGGTTGTGGCTGCTAAGGTTTGTCTACTACACCAGCCACGTTGGCAGGTAGGCAGCCATCATTTGGAGGTCCTATTCTATTCTAAAAATACAGTTTCCTGATAAAAGAGTCAAAGTAGGATGTGCCAGCCACTGTGGCCTGTGGAACCGCTAATGTGAAAAACCCCAAACCTAACAGGATTACACGCCACAACAGTATGGCTTGATATTTACTATAGCTAGCAGGACAGTTTATTAACCAAAACATGTAACCCACCGTTTATTGACACTCTTCACCTTCCCTTCATTTCTTTTAAACTTTATTTATGCATGCTCTTTTTCTTCACCCACCATCCTGCTTCGCTTTCGTTTACCAGCTAAGTTAATTTCGGACACTGGTGGTAGCATTTGTAAACATCCTCCTTCATGCATTTATCCTGCCTCTATCCTGCATTCATACTGCAGGTAATTCTTCATTGAATATTATAGAACCAAATAAGTATATTGCAACACAAAACTCAAGTGTCTCTCAAGTCATCACATCATTCCTTGTAAATTCTGACAGCTGAAAAGGCAGCAAAACTTTATTTTTCAGAACAATTGAAAGTGCAAGACTAGTTCAGCAAGCATTCAGTGAGAAGTGGGAATTCAACAGTGGCTACATCTCTGCTAATCCATTAAGTGTTTGTACTGGCTGTGAAAGTTGCTTCCGACTATCCGAGCTTTCAGCACCTGGAGGTCCACTGTTTGGCTGCTGCTCCCCCTACACACACCTGCCAGAGAGATCCATCCTGACACACACACACACACACACTTCCATACTAACACACACCTTTATGCCAACACACACAAACACACCTCTGTACATACCAACACACACATACTAATGCAACACACATGGGGGTCCATGCCTCTTTAAATGCACACGCTATTACACAGCCCCCCCATACACACACACACACACACACACACACACACACACACACACACACACACACACACACACACACACACACACACACACACACACACTTTCCCACCCTTCCTCCACCTTCCCCTCCTCTATTTCTTTTGTTCTCGCTCTCTTGAGAAGGAGAGTGAATTGGACCTTGTTAGCACTGTTTAAAACTGTTTAAAACGTTTGACATTGTGAATAATTGAGTTCCAAATTGAGTTTTTGGGGCTGTTAGACAGTTTTGAAAGGCTATGGATACTTAGAATTGGTGGGTAAAACTCCCTCAAAACACAGTGGGTGTCACTTTCAGAGTCCTAGAAAAACAAGGGTGTGTGTGTGTGTGTGTGTGTGTGTGTGTGTGTGTGCGTGTGTGTAGCGCAGCGCTTTACATGCCATGCTTGAAAATCCAACCTAACCATAGGCATTCAGACATCAAAACAAACACTGCCATGCTCTCAAGTCAGGATTGCCACAATGCGTGTGTTTGATGGAATGTGTGTGTGTGTGTGTGTGTGTGTGTGTGTGTGTGTGTGTGTGTGTGTATGTGTGTGTGTTTTCTATGCTCCTTTCTATTCAGCTGCACTCAGAGCACCCTTGAATAGAGGAGGGCCTTTAAGGGGCAGACACACCCCTTTTCTTCCAAATATGGAAGGGAACATGGGCTCTTAAAGGGACAGAGGTGTGTCTGTGTGTGTGTGCGTGTGTGTGTGTGTGTGTGTGTTGGAATGCAGGATCCTAAATAACAGTGCTGCTAGCGAGCGACAAAAGCGTCCTCTGCTACAGTTTCCACACTGTCTGTTGCTTTACTGTTAAATCCAGCGGCAGAAAACTCTTCCTCCGTCAAACGGAAACTAGCTGTTCGTCTTTCCTTCCACTTGTTTGCTTTTGTCCTCGGTGTCTCGTCTGTCGATCTGTTTATTTTACCATTTTTCCTTTTAATTCTTCCTTTCCTCTCTTTCATTCTCTCTCTCACTCTTTCACTCTTCCTGTGTCTCTCTGTCGCTTAATATTTCTCTCTCGTGATCTCTCTTTCTTTTTCTCTCTTCTATTTTCTCTTCCTTCCTCCTCCCTCCCCTATCCCCACATCTCTATATTTGGAGGTACGTCGCTGAAGACGTGTGTTGTTTTGCAAACCACCTCTCCGCTCACTTTTGCCACACACACACACATACACACACACACACACACATACACCAAGTGTCACATCCTTTCATACAAAGCCATAAACTCTGCCTCCGTCTCACATGCATGCATGCACACGTAGGCTAACTGTCAGTCGAACAGCGTTGCAACCAGAGCAGGAAACTCTCTTTTTTGTCCACCAGCTGCACTGGTTGATAAATAACAAAAATGTCTGAAGACACTTTCACCAGCTAGATTTTTGGAATAGAATAAAACCCTCAAATGATGATTGCTTACCTGCCAGTGTTACCAGTAGAGCAGACAAAGCTACCAATCACAGCCAATACTTACACACCAGCAGGCCAATTACGTGTTTACATATTACTATCTGTTTTTCAAATGCAGTTTATACCTATCAAATCCATTTGATAGGTATAAATATGTTTCTGTAGTTTTGTCATGCTGACAGAGACAGAAAGAGACAAAGAGGATATTGGGTAGATTTACTAGCATCTGGCTGGTGTAAATCTTCCACCCTGTTTTAGAGGCAGACAAGCAGACAGAGAGAGACACAGAGAGACAGACAGAGAGAGACACAGAGAGACACAGAGAGAGAGACAGACACAGAGACAGATGGAGAGAGACCCAGAGAGAGACACAGAGAGATGGAGAGAGACACAGAGAGACAGAGGGAGACAGAGAGACAGATGGAGAGAGACAGACAGAGAGAGACAGAGATGGAGAGTCAGAGAGAGACATTGACAGTCTGTCATTAAAAAGTAAAGAGACACACAGACAGTGACATAGAGAGAGAGAGAGAGAGAGAGAGAGAGAGATCAA
Source organism: Centroberyx gerrardi (assembly GCF_048128805.1). Classification (NCBI taxonomy): domain Eukaryota; kingdom Metazoa; phylum Chordata; class Actinopteri; order Beryciformes; family Berycidae; genus Centroberyx; species Centroberyx gerrardi. Next base: position 26,234,212 of record NC_136004.1, on the reverse strand, counting down.
TTAGTCTCACATGTCTCAACTGGCACAGATCTGATAAGTCTACCATGGTTCCCTATATAAGGAAAAAGCATAGCAACCATAAGGGTATATGTGTGTGTGTGTGTGTGTGTGTGTGTGTGTGTGTGTGTGTGTGCCAAGTAGGCCAGGGCCAGGCTGTCTGTTAAATATGTGTCCTTGACAACTTCAAGTATGTTTTGTGTATGATGCTTAACTTGTGTCATCTCCGCCCGCACTGTGTGTGTATGTGTGTGTGTGTGTGTGTGTGATGCACTTGCTTGCACTCTGCGTACTTTAACCACAACATGCTGTCCGAAATAGCTCTTGCCTAGTCAACATGCTGTTCCTTATTAGCTCACAGATGGCAAAATACACACACATACACACACACACACACAGAGGAAGTGCAGCTTGCTTCTGGTGCTCAGCTGATAAAGTTTTTCACGTGCACTTCATTCTCTACACCCCAGCCATAGATAAGCCTTCTGAAGAAAAAACCCTGAGTGAGTGTGTGTGTGTGTGTAGACTCTGCATAGTGTTTATGCTACATGTGCAGTGTGTGTGTGTGTGTGTGTGTGTGTGTGAGTGAGTGTGTGAAGGAGGGAGGGGGAGGGTGGATTTCAGAACTCTGAGATGTGTATTTTCATCTTTACTCTCCCAGGCACCAACTCCTTCACTGACATTGTTATTTAGCTCACACACACACACACACACACACACACACACACACACACACACACACACACACAATTACAATTTCCCATTTGGCAGACGCTTTTATCCAAAGCGACGTACATATGAGATTTTAATACAACACAAGCAATGATCTAGTCAGGAGATAACAACGAGAGTAAGTGCCATAAAGCTAAGTTCTGGTCCAACAGGACATAGGTGCCCACGAGGCAGTGCATAGAGGCAATGCATAGAGTGCGTAGAGGCAGATAAAGATTTTTTTTATTTTTTTTTGGATTACACAGTCCATCAGGTGAGAAGGTATTCACTAAAGAGCTGGGTCTGTAGCCTTTTCTTAAAGATTAAGAGGGACTCTGCGGATCGAATGGAGTTTGGTAACTTGTTCCACCATCGAGGAACCACAGAAGAAGAGTCTGGCTAGAGACTTAGGGCCTTTTTGTGGTGGCAGCACCAGGCGCCGTTCCTTGGCAGAGCGTAGTGGGCGGGAGGGAGCGTAGACCTGAATGAGGAAGTTCAGGTAGGTTGGAGCCGTTTTGGTTGCTGCTTTGTAGGCGAGCATCAAGGACTTAAACTTGATGCGGGCAGCAACTGGGAGCCAGTGGAGCGATATGAACAGCGGAGTGACGTGTGCTCTTTTGGGCTAGTTGAAGACCAGACGCGCCGCCGCGTTCTGGATCATCTGCAGAGGTTTGAACGTACATGCCGGGAGCCCTGCCGGTACGAAGTTGCAGTAGTCAAGGCGTGATATTACAAGCGCCTGTACTAGGAGTTGCGCTGCATGTTCAGACAGGTAGGGTCTGATCTTCCTGATGTTGCACAGGGCAAATCGGCATGACCGAGCAACAGAAGCCACATGCTCCTTAAAGGTTAGTTGGTCATCAATCATGACACCCAAGTTTCTGGCAGACTTTGCAGGAATGAGCTGAAGGTGGCGTTCTGAGACTGTGCGCTCAAGTGTCTTGGAAAGGAAGGTGAGGAGAGAAACCGGCCTGAAATTTTCAACCTGAAATGGGTTGAGTGTAGGTTTCTTTAGCAGCGGTGTAACCCGGGCTTGCTTAAACGCAGTGGGGAACACACCCGTTGTAAGTGAGGAGTTGATGATGTGCGTGACTGCAGGGATAAGTGTGGGCGAAATGGTCTGCAGGAGGTTGGAGGGTATGGGGTCCAACGGACAGGCAGTGGGACGAGAGTCCAGCAGAAGCTTGGAGACTTGCTCCTCGGTGAGATGGGAAAATGAGAGGAGTGAGGCCCTGTTAGCTGGCGGCAGCATACTGAGTTGGTCAGGCTCAGCGAACTGATTACTGATGGTAGAAACCTTTATCAGTAAAGAAGGATGCGAAGAGGTCAGCAGTGAGCAAAGTTGAGGGTGGAGGTGGTGGAGGGTTGAGGAGTGAGTTAAAAGCTGAAAATAATTTCCGAGCGTCTTTGGCGCTGCTGATTTTCTCCTGATAATAAGTGGTCTTGGCACTTTTTAGATGGGAGGAGAATGCAGATAGGAGAGTCTGATAGTCACTGAGGTCAGTGGGATCTCTGGATTTGCGCAATTTTCTCTCAGCTGCTCTGAGCCCTGCCCATTACTCTCTGATTTCCAGTCTTTGGAAATGAGGGCACCCGTGCCACCTCCACGCCCAACGGAACGAGGTGTGTGGGAGAAAGTAGAGTCAGCTGAAAGCGCAGCTGGTATGGCTGTGTTTTCTGGACGGATCCAGGTTTCAGTCAGGGCTAGTACCTGAATGTCAGATAGGTCTGCAAGTGCTTGGATAAATTCTGTTTTATTTACAGCAGACTGACAATTCCATAAGCCAAAGGAAAAAGCAGAGGAAGTAGTTGAGGCTTTTCTGAGAGAGTTGATGTTCTCAGGATTGCGCTGTCTTTTATGACTGATGCGTTTTTTATGGTTGCCCTGGATGATAGGGATATTTTGGTAGCACACACACACACACACACATTGTGGGAAGAGATTACACAAGTTTAGCATTGTACACAAAACATGCTTGAAAGTTGTCAAGGACACACATTTAACAAACACATACAGACTGTTTGGGAAAGTGCTCTTTGGTCTCTTTCTCACTCACTAGTTCTGCAAAACAGGCCTAGCAGGAGCAGGTGGGCGGGGCTTTGGCTCCCCCTCCCTCCTCCCTCCCCCCGGCCAATCAGGATCTCAGCCACTACAGCTGACCCCCCCTCCTCTGGCCAATCAGCTGGCAGCGCTCCTCCCCCCTCCCTCCCCCCTGTATGCCTTCACTGCTGAGTGAGCAAAGCACGCCTGGCTCTATCAGCTGAGAGGAAACCAACTGAAAAAAACAGAACGAGAGAGAGACAGAGAGAGAGAGAGAGAGGGTAGGAGAGGGGTTGAAAGACGGAGGAGAGGAGAGGCCCGAGGATAGAGAGAGAGAGAGACAGGGAGAGAGAGGAGAGGGTGAGAAAGAGGAGGGGAGGAAACGGCAGGGGAGGAAAGGAGGAAAGCTCGCATGTGAACTGCCTTTTGTATTCAAGATATTTTGGAGGGGAGCGAATGAGAACGAGAAAGAGGGGAGGGGGAGCTTGCAAACCAGAGAGAGAGAAGGGTGGAGGGGGGGTTGAAAGTTGTTGATGGGTTTTTTATGCGCTTGTTAAAGAGTGACTGAGGGTGGAGAGAGGTAGAGAGGAAGAAAACAAGACAGACAGAAAGAGAGAGAGTGTATTGGGCCTACACTGACAAACAAGCAGAAGGAGGCATAACAACCTGACTAGCTTTGGCAAGGCATGCTCACTGAGTAGCCTCTCTCTTTCTCTCTCTCCCTCTCTCTCTCTCTCTATCGACACCACCTATTCAGGAGGAAGGAAGCAAAGAGAGACACACAACCAAAGAGAGAGAGACGACAAGAGAAGGCAGCCTGACCCGACGGAAATAGAGACACACACAGAGAGAGTGAGAAAGAAAAGAGAGCAGAGGTTCCCACCCGGCCGCAAGAAGGAAAATAGAGGAAGAAGAGCGAGAGAGAGAGAGAGAGAGAGAGAGGAGGATAAAGCATATCTTTCTGGGAGGGTGAGTGTTACAAGTTCTCCTGTTGTCAAGCCTGCTAATGTTGTTGCTCTTGTTTGCTGTCATTGTCAGCTGGGCTTTGGTGACTCAACGTCTCCTAAAATGGCCACATGAAAGACGGACAGGCAGACAGAGGGAGGAAGGGAGGGAGAGAGGGAGGAAGGGAGGGAGGGAGAGAGGGAGGGAGGGACAGAAAGGGACCCCGTGTCAAACAGCATTCTCAGCAACTATGTCACAGAGCCAGCTTAGTTTAGACTACTGTGACTCCCCGGCCTGTGTGTGTGTGTGTGTGTGTGTGTGTGTGTGTGTGGTGTAACACTGTCTCACTCCAACTTTTATTTTATCTCTCTCATTCTGTCTCTCTCTGTTTTTCTCTCCTTCTGTCTCTGTGTTTCTCTCTACTGTCTATCTCTTGTCTTCTATATCTCTCTTTCACACACTCTCTCGCTCTCTCACACACACACTCTCTCTCTCTGTCTCTCTCTCTCTCTCACACACACACACACACACACACACACACACACACACACACAGTCGGCTGTCATTCCATCTCAATCCCCCACCCCCTTCCTCCCTCTGTACACAGTGACATCAGATTTCTAAACACTGCGTGGCTCCGGTAATCCAATCAACAGGTGATGGTCTTTACCAGTCCATAGGAGCAGCTCCCAACTTGTGTGTGTGTGTGTGTTTGAGAATGTGTGAGTGTTGTCTTTATCAGCTTGCAGCCACAGCGCTGGCCTAGGAGCAGCTCGGGTGGGGTCGCGCATAAGTTGATGAGACAATTGGGGCATTTGGGAGGCCACTCGCTTCATGCGGATGCTATCACGCCTCTATCAGGCCGAGTTAAAGGCTTCAGCAAGGGTGGAATAAGGACATGGAGAGGCCAGAGTGCAGCTGAGCAGCCAAAGAAGGTGGTGCTATTGCAGTGCTGCTAATATCCACAAAAGGCCCATTCAACAGGATAGCTCATGTCAGTGATTTGAAAATAAACCCCAAGTTATTTAATATAGTGTGTCTAAAACGGGTTGAAATTAACAACAGCCACCATCCAATTGCTGTTAAATATATATAAATATTCCCACCTGTGAAATGGGTTCTGATCCACATCCTAAAGACTCACTCACGTATGCCAGCACACATACATTTGGCTTGTCAGGGGGTATTTAGGGCAAATTCTGGAAAATCTTGGCTGTCAAGTTTGTCTACCCTACCAGACACTTTGGCAGGTAACCAGCCAGCAGGTTCTATTTGTTTGAAAAATTGGGTTACTTGGGTAGTTGGATAACTTCATTGGCTAATTAAGTTACCAAACATCCCTTATAATAAGGACTAGCCCTGTAATACAGAGAAAAAAAAATACATTTCTTAATGAATTAGTGTGTTAGTTTGTGTGTGTGTGTGTGTGTGTGTGTGTGTGTTTTTTGTGTCCATGTTTTAAGAATGGCCTTGCAGCATTGGCTATTGCTGTATTACAAAGACTTTTGCTCTGCATTTAATAACTAGACAAAAATGTAAAATAGAGAAAGATGGCCACAAATTGCAGGCAAATGCTCTCCCTCTCTCTGGTGTGTAGGCTGTATCTGCCCCTGTTTCCAACCTAGCAATTTAAATAAAGGGGAATGCCGCCAATTTTCAAGAGTAAAATATGTCTTTCTCTGTCCTTTGGGGAGTAGTGTGATCATATGCAAAAGGCTTGAATCGGGTCTAGAGGCCCAGCTGGGTCAGTGGAAGTTTGGATCTGAGACCTGGCAATTTGAATGCAAACTTACAGCTTATTTGTCCCCATCCAAATGAGCCAAATAATTCTCCCAAAGATCCACCAATATTTTCTGTTATTGCAAGCATTTCACTGCTACGCTGCACTACATCAACCACAACAGCAACAATAAACCAACATGGCAGGTAGAGGAAGAGAAAGTGCTCAAACTATCAAAAGTCTGAGACAGAGGGAGTTCACTTTCACAGATTTCCAACTTCAGACATCGAAAGATGCCAAAAGGTGGGGTAAAAAAATAAATATAAAATAAATGGATAAATTGGTCACAGCAAGACACATATGCACACTGCTGTCCTTTTCTGCACATACAGCATAGCAGTGAAATACTTCACTGAGACAAAATTACCTTTTCTTTTACAAAACAGTCAACACTTCAGAAGTCAGAATCTGGCTTATTTGGATGGGGACACTGAAATAAACTCTCAGTTTGCTTTCAAATCACCAGGTCCACGTCTTAGATCCAAACTCACATTGCATTGTACTGAAAAGAGGGCGTGTCAAATTAGCATCTGAGGTACGTAAACTGCTCATGTGACCTGACGCAGCTGGACCTCTAGAACCGATTCAAACTTTTTACCATCATCACAGTACTGCCCAAAGGGTAGAAAAAGACATATTTTACTCTTGAAAAGTTTCACTTGTGTTTTTTACTATGTTGAAGTTTGCAACTCTAGTGGCTGGTGAATGTTGGGGATCTACCAGCTGCTCTGGCCTGTAGACAAAAAAAAGTTGTTGCCCTGATCTAAAATGCTCTGGGAATTCGGGTGGTTCCTGTCCTGGTGGCTCAGCAGGTGAAGGCATGTACTGTGTATCAGTACATTACAATAAATCTTGTATATTATATAGTATAAACCAAATTAATGTATTGTAACCAAAGACTCTAGTGTCTCTCAGCCAGCTAGTGAACAGACTAATCCTTGTAACTTCTGACTGCTGAAATGAGAGGAAACTTTTTTTTTCCCCCCACAAACAATTCCTCTGAGGTAAAGTGCAGCAATAGTTCAGGCAACATGTAGTAAATAATGTGACTTATACAATGGCTGCATTTGTTGCACTTCTGAGACGGTTTGCTGTTAAAGTTATTAGGCTCGTTGTGATGGGGTTTGCTATATTCCTCCATTGTTGCATGTTTGATGTGTCAAGGTTTCCGTACTGAACGAGATTCTTTTGACTGCTAAAAGAGAGACAGTGACAGTGGCTTGAATGCTGAATGTTTTGTATGTGTGTATGCGCACACATGCACGCACCATCTGGGGTGTGATGAATGTACACAGGCCAAACGCCAAACTATTTTCTGAGGGTAGGTGCTGGCTGTGAACTCTGCCCCCTTCACCTCCATACATTTCACTGAGAGCTAGTTTCGAGGTCAGGGCTATCAACATGCCTCCTAATGACAGGTTTGTGTGTACATTTGTGTGTGTGTGTGTGTGTGTGTGTGTGTGTTTTTCCACCCATTTGCTGCTTGTTAGAGTTTACATTGAGCCACAATGTCTTAAGTGTAGATTTTCCTGTTTGGCCAAAGATGTTTTTGCTTAACATACCGACACTCCAATTATGTTTTTTATGATTTATGGCTGACGAGTGTCTCGGTCAAATAAGCTCTCTATAGGCTATTCAGTGGAACTGCCTGACGTGTGTGTGTGTGTGTGTGTGTGTGTGTGCACGGTGTTAGAGAAGTGGCTACATGTAGCCCAGTATCTTACAGCAGCCTTGTTTGTGTTTGTGTTGCCCCCAGCCATCTCTCTCATGACGATGAAATCGAACGCCTCTGGGCCTCTTGACGTGCTATAACTCATCTGACCCAAGGCTGTTGACCTTTGACCTCATGACCATAGTCTTCCTTGGCCTAAAGGGTGCTCACACACATATATGCACATTCACACACACACGTTGATGCTTATGTGCAGGCTTGCATGCACTCTCATGAACACACAGGAATATGAAATCATTGTGCAGCCCTGCTTTTTGCAGCTTGTTACAGAAAAGGTTATTTGTCAGCTGGACCAGTGATTCTCAAGCTGGGGGTCGGGACACCTCAGGAGGTCAGGGGAGGATTTTGGGGCCTTGCAAGGTTTTTTTTATGGAATCTGAAAAAATATATTTCACATCCTGAGTTGGCCCTGGTGCTGGTAAGTCCCACCTGCCTTTGCTTTGTTTTTAAGCTTCCTCAAGGTCTTTTGCTGGGCAGTCATCTCTATCTCGGTTCCCCTCATCCTCTCTCTCTCTCTCTCTCTCTCTCTCTCTCTCTCTCTGCCTCTCTGTTCTTCCTCAGTCTCACTCTTTCTCTTTCTATATGATTGCTTGCTGGTCCATTTCCAGAGAGCCTGCAGATGTTATTGCACCTGGCCTGCCAATGATGCGTAACCTCTTCATGCCATAAGCCGTTAGCCTGGAAGATGCAAGATGATTTTTCAGGGTAATGAGGTGATTTTCCAAAAATGAAAACTGATTTTATTAGACCTCTTCTAATAATGAATCAAGCCTGAAAATGGAAAATATAAAAATATAATTTAGATAAAATTAATGTTATTGACCCCGATGGGGAAATTGGTCCATTTCTGCAGCAAAGAATAGGTTGGTTGTTAGGCAATAAAGTATATGAATAAAAAGGCATGCAAATGTCTGTAGACTATTACCATTACTAGATTTACAGATGGCTACTTTTTATTTCCGTGTATGTGTAAATAGCATATGTACAGGTCATGTGCATAGATGCCGATCAGATTGTACAAATAGGGCAGATGGACAGAACAGTCCAGAGCAGAGCATGGGCACGGGCAGTTCAGAGTTGGTGTCAAAGAAGTTCCCCATTCTGTTTATAGTTGCAACAGTGCGTTGCAAGTAGGCATCTTTTTGTTTTGGGAGGTTGAACCAGCGCTATATGCGGTGGTAGAGTAATGGAGCCATAGTTCTAGGGGAGGGGTGAGTCTGAGTCAACACACACCCACCAACCTGAAGCCTTCCCTGGGCTGAACCCAGAACGCTCCCCCTCCTCTACAGCCTCCTGGATCAAGCCTGAAAAGGCCTTCTGCCAGCCTCCGGCTCAGCTAGTTCAAAATAAGGTCAGAAATTAAATGGGACCTGCGGCAGAGCCCTTGGGTGCTCCCAGTGAGCTCTGACTTGGGGAACGACTATAAATACTCATTGCTGACTCCTTTCTCATTCTTCCCCATCCCCCACTCCCTGCAGTGACTGCTCCTGGGTGCGGGCCCTGGAGACCCCGCTCCACCTGTTCTCTATGGGGGACAGTAGAAGAAGATGATAGCTTGTTTTGTGTAGATTTAACACATACAAGACATGCAGGCCTACCTTTGGAATTTGACTTGAAATTACTATTGTCAATGTAATCCTGTTTCATTGTGTATTGAGGGAGTGAATGAGTGTGTGTGTGTGTGTGTGTGTGTGTGTGTGTGTTTTGGGTGGGTGGTGGGTGCGGCGGGCACTTATCTGTATGTGTGTGTTTGTGCACTACCTCGGTCTCCCAAAGGTAGCGGTGTGTAACTACATAGGGAACATATGCCATGAGAGTAATTACAGGTGACAAAGGCTTTGGTTCTCACATCCTCTTTGTTTGAGTTTTTGTATGTAGTGGTAGGAAAGCATGGGTGCACGATGATAGGCTATTGTATTGCACTCGTATATATTATCAGGTTATAGTGTGTTTGTGGTGTAGTGTAGCGTCACTCTGTCTCTCTCTCTCTTTTTGTCTCTCTTTCTCCGTCTCCATCTTTCTCCTCTTCCCTCCTTCCCTGTTGAAGTTCAAGATTTAATTGTACCATACAATAATAATAATAAAAAAACAAAATTCAGCCAAACAATATAAACACCTGCTGCAGATCCCTTCCCCCCCATTCCTTACTTCAACCTGACCATTACATATGTGTATAGCCTTTAGTGAATTTTATTTAAAGTCCCATCAGGACATACATTTCCAGCATGGGTGACTCAAGTGGGAATTGTATCCATAATAACCAACCGTCTTTATCTACCCTTCCTTCTCTCGTTAGTCCTTTCTTTCCTCTTGCAAGATCTTTACGCTCATGATGTCATTTCTCAGTATGTTATGGATCTTCCTTTGCGTCAGCACTGTTGCGTTAGCCTGTGATTCAAAAGGGATTACAAGGAAATGAAGAAACTGAAAGTTGCTGTAATGTAGGCCTAGCTATGAACAAACTTTAGTTCCTTCATTCTTATGTTAATTGAAATACATGAGGTAGGTGCCAGCAACATTCTAAACTATTTTTAGTGGAATTAGCTGTCTTTTTCATGTATTTTACATTTTAGGCTTTTAATTGATGGTGTTATTCAGAGGGACATGCAATGAGGATAGTAGAATAAACGTTAATGCCTAGATCACATAAATTACAAGCAACCAATAGAAAGGAGTGCCTTGACAATACATATAATAACAAACTATTCTAAATTAGTAAATGAAATAACACATTATTCTGAGAAATTGCAGAAAGTTGCAGGCTGAAAGTTAACCACTACTTTATTAACATCGCTAGTCCAGTGCTAGGATGAATTGTGTAACCATTGTGTTACTACTGTTTACCATTCAGTCAGAGACAGTGTTTTCATTAAATTCTTGGCATCATTTTAAACTAGCAGAATATATATCGCAGTCTTAATTGTGTGTTGACATGTTGTCTGCCTATGTAGACCTTCTGGGGGACAGCCATTTTGTTGCGTTTGACAATATTTTCTTGGAAGAGCATCTTTACTCTTTCCTCCCCTGCTCCCCAACACCCTCTCTCTCTCTCTCTCTCTCTCTCTTTCTCTCTTTCTGCTTCTCTTTCTCTTTCTTTGTGGCCAAGCACAAAGGAGCTGTTATCCTTGGGCTGCTGGTTGCCATGGCGGCAGCTCACTGCGACTTCCCCCCTCTGCATTCCCAAGTTCTGGTCCAAGTGGGTCGGGAAGCGGCCCGCTACTCTTGACCTAGTGCAACTTAGTGCCATGTTAGCACTGGATATATTAAACTCTTTACACTTCAAGTAAATCCTCTATGTTTGCTCCCTAACTCTTTACTCATTCGTAGCGTTGTTGATTTTTGCGCTCCGAATGGGACGCTTGGATGGGGAAAATGCAGGGTAGTAATTGAAGAGGGTTTACTTCTCTCTCAACTGTCCTGTTGAGTATGTAAATAATAAATGGATTGATCATTTGATTGATTTGTCTTGTGTGTTGTTCTTCTCAAGTTCCGTAATGGACTTAAATATTGACTTTCTAACTTACTCTGTGAGTGTTTGCACAATGTGTGTGTGTCTGTGTCTGTTTAGCTGTGTGTGTGTGCACATGTCTGTCTATGAGTGTGTACACGTTTGTATGTGCATGTGTGAGTGTGGATGTATGTGTGTTTCTATGGCTGTTTTTGAGTGTATGTGTGTGTTGAGGTGTGTCTGTCTATGTGTGACTGTGTTATTTTTGTGTGTGTGCACCTGTGTGTCTGTGTCAATGTCTGGATGTGTGTGTGTGTGTGTGTGTGTGTGTGTGTGTCTTCAGGCCTCTCCTGGGAAGAGCCGTCTCATTCCAGTGACTGATACAGTAACATGAAAGGGGCCGATCGATCTGTGAATTGATTTGCTTTCATGTCTCTCCGGCTCTCCAGGGATTCTGAGTGGAATGTCCCTGTCATGATGACACCGCCATGTCGCACCCCACGCCCAGGTGACCAGGGAGGGCGTATCTGGCCGTCAGCCAATCACAGAGGGAGCCCCAGTAGAGTCACTTCCTGTTCCTGCTCAGAGGCATTTCCTCTGAGGAGCCTCCCACATCACTGACACTCCGCCCCTTTGGTAAGAATGACAATTGGCTCAGTTTTAGCCTTCCGGACGATAAATTGATACCAATCAATCCACAGCCTTGGCATAAATGATACATCTATTCATGGTATTCCCATAATGTCACATGCATTTCCTACCAATATGGCGCTTTACAATACTCACAGCTCATTGGCTGTGTTTGTCATTTGATTGTAATCACCTGTTCATTTATTACAAACACCTGTTATATTCCTACCAAGATGGCCGTGTGGTGATGTAACAGAATACTATGAATATGCATCTATACTGCATTAATATTGCAGACAATTCTTTCTTTAATGTTAACCAAACTAACATGTAATGCAACATTCAATGTCTCAACCAATTAGTTGCCAGACCATTCCTTGTAACTTCTGATGGTTGAAAAGAGAGCAAAACTTGATTTTTCTAAACAATTCCTCTGGGAGATGAAGCCAAAGTGTCGCTGTAGTTCAGCAAGCATGCAGTTAAAAGTGTGATTTCTTCCATAGGTACATCTCCAATTCTCTTGCAATAGCATAGGGATATATAAACGTATACATATTTATTTATACGTTTTTTTTAAAATTTATATATAAATATATAAAGCTTTTAAACATAAACTTAATATTTACCATGTTGTCAGTTGGTTTATTGTTTTCGCTGACACACCACCCAATCTTTTTCTCCTTTCTACCCAGGCCATAGTTCCTGTGCCCGTCTCTTCCACTCCCACTTCTTCTGGAGTCTCTGACCATTTCCTGTTTACCTATCTGGGGATGCTGGTGCTATCCCCTGGCAGTTGCCATGGAGACAGATGGATTCATGTGGTAGACCATTTTGGACACAACTTCCAGATGTTGTGCCAAATGTGGAGTGGCCAGACGGGCAGAATTAGACAAGGACGGGCACAGAGGTGAGATGCTTTCTTGGGTATAGTCTGATTAAACCACAATAGATCACAGTTAGTCAGGCATGAGACAAATTAGAATTGTGTCTTGTCTAAGCTGCTTTTGCTAAATTGCTAAATTTTAGTGCTGCAAAAATTTGGGTCTAATGGCCATTTTTTTCTCATTTTCTCTGTTATTTGTGTTTCTATGTTATTTGACTTGTGGATGTTATTTCATGTTGCCCGACTAGTACAGTCTATCAGTATCAGTCTGTCATGAATCGTAACATATTGTTCCTCTCAGGTGCTGTGAGGCTCAGCTTCCTGATTCACACTGCATGGCAGCATCACAGCAGGGACTATAGGACTTCCTATTCCTCTGGAACGTCTTGCTCTGCCTCCTGGAACTTTCTAGGACCTACTTGACCCCATTGCACAAAAGTTAGTTGAGACTCTTTTGCTCCAACTGATAGAAACCATGCGGCACATTCACGTGGAGTTAGCCCGCAAAGAGGCTCCGCTAGAGCTTCCAGCCCAGGAGGGGGACCTGCCTCCTCCTACAGCCCCAACACAGGGCCTAGACCCTGGTGTCAGACCAGGGGCCCCCAGGCCCTTCGGCCAGGAGGAGCTGCGGCTCCAAAAGGTCTACCAGCTCTCCATCTTCTCCCAGTTGGGGGGTTTCTCTACCTCCACAGACCCCCACACTGAGGCGCAACAGAGGCCTGTCCGGCTGGGGGTGAAGAGGGGGCTGGAGGAGCCCCAGTTGACTCACAAGCGCCCCCACCTGGGGGACTCTCCAGACAGTGAGATGCTGGAGGGAGGGGTGCTGTGTGGGCCAGGCCCAGCCCCAGGTGTTGGGGCAGGGTTAGGGACAGGCCCCGGTGGGCCCGGTCCTGTCTACTCTTGCACACTGATGGAGCACAGAGACTCTGAGGGGGGGCTGTCACCCAGGTCTCCACCCCTCTCCCCTAGCCACACCCCCTCCCGACGCCCCACCCAGCACAACCATGACAGGCCCATTCCGGACGTGTTTGTGCCACTCTCTCCGAAATCACCCCCGATGTGCGACCCGCATGGGCATCCCTGCGACCAGGGACACTCCTTGGGCACCTCACCCAGGATCGAGCAATCTAACGGGGGGCGCACACCCACCTACTCACTCGGCAGCCCTGGAAATGAGAGCTGTGGTAACGGCTCATCTGCAGGTCAGCCTGGCTCCTACACCTATGAGACGTCCACATACGAGACTCCCAGCCCCGCCAGCCCCACCAGCTCCCCCGGCCCCTTCTCCCCCCCACACCACACAGAGCTCCAGGAGCCGGGAGAGGCCACCGAGTGGGGAGCTGGGCTGGAGTCCTCCCCTCCTGAGCGAAGTGCCACCCAGGTTGCCTCCTCCTCCTCCAATGGCTTGGCATCCTGGGAGAAGACCCCCAGCAGTAACGGCCTCCGCTCATCCTCCGGAGGCCACTGCCTGGCCAAGAAGAAGCTGCTCTCCCCAAGCGACACGGGGGAATCATGCTCAGAAGACGAGGGACCCTCCACCTCCAAGAGGAGCCGGCTGGCACTGCTGGCCCCAGGACTGGGCCTGGCCTCCTGTCGCAGCACAGATGCTAAGGCCGCCCCTTACTGGAACCACCTGCTGCCCTCTGCACGGGACCGGCCTAAGGTCAGCACACACATATACACACACACACACACACACACACCTGCAAGAATGTATACACTCATCACACATCTTTGACATTTTAGGTACTGACGCTCTTATCAAGAGCCACAGAATTGAATAAGGTCCTTGGCTGTGCACAGATAATGCCGAATCATATGACAACCAAGCTAGAGAGAGAGAAATTTAAAAAATTGTCATGGTGTGGGTGCGAGTCTAGACGGTGTAGGTAACATTATAAAAGTGAATAGTCTGATTAGGTAGATTTGTTTCCAAATTTAGATTACTGTGACACAGTAAACTGCCTTGTCTTTAGCCCTTGCCCCTTTGGTGCTATAACTTTTAGCAAAGGCTGATGTCAACACACAACTGTTAGTCACTACTACTGCTTCTTTCTAGCTAACATTAGCTATTTTGCAACTTGGCTGTGTTAACAAGACAATCATGGTTAGCTAGCTAGCTCACAAGTTGCCATTATCTTGACACAAAATCAATCCGTGGTGAAATGCTAATTTCCCAGTTAAAAGCAACACAGAAATGTACAATGTGTAATCAATACTGTTGATACGGCCAAGCCTTAAGTTTAGAAATGCAATCATCTATTCTCAGCCATTGCTAGCCAACAGCTGAGGACCTCCAATATGGCCGCCAGAGGGTGTGTTACATCACCTGAAACCCACTATATTAATGATGCAAGGGGTCAGAGCCACAGCACCCTAACAATAAAATGTAACAAATATTCTTGTGACCCTAGCATGATCATGTATGATAAAGTGCTTAGCAACGAAATGAGAGCTGAGAGTTTTTTGTTTCATGACTAGGTGATATTCTAGTCCATATAAGCTCTAGGTGATTGTGTCACACTGTACATGTGCACAAACAACATGTGTACATTTGCATGCAAATACATCCACGGTTCTAGACCAAAACACAGTAACTGCTCCATTTTTAGCTCCCCTGCTGTCTCTCATATGCATAGAACATTAAATACTTTTAATACAAAATAAGGAGAAGTTTTTGATGGTAAGCCATCTGTGAGCCTTGACAGTCTTGGAGAAGTAGCCGAGGATAGATGAAGAGAAAGAGAGAGAGAGAGAAAGAGTAAAAGTGAAAGAATGAAGTGATGGCGCGCTCATTATCACCGCATGCTGGAACAGGCTGAGTAGCTCCAGAATAAAGCCCATTGAGGGAGCTTCCATTGTTACCTCCCATGAGTGTGCTGTGTCTCTCTCTCACACACACACGCACACACGCACACACACACACACACTCCACCCCCTGCCTAAAAATGGTTCTGGAAGTGAATTGGCCATATCTGAACACAGGGAGGCCAGAAAGAGCTGTGAGTGTGAGAGTGTGTGTGTGTGTGTTTGTGGGGTGGGGGGTGTACTAATGGTGACAAAGGGGTTCACTAGTTCCATAGGTTTCATATAGTGTAGGGATCACTGTGACTAGATGTGTTTAGAGTACATGTGAGGGAGGCACAGACAGAAACAGGTAGAGGTAAGGAAAAGACAAGAAGACAAAACAGGGATAGAGAGGACAGTGAAGGAACAAGGAACCGTGAAATAAGCAGTAAATTAAGGTGAGAAGAGGGAGAAGAGATTTTCAAAGACGTGGAAAAGGGAGACGAGGAGGATATTCTAAGATGCCCTCTGTGATTTTGAGCGACGGCGATGACGAGGCTCGGCCTAGCTGACAAAGAGCTCCATGCTCTGTGGAGGGCCTGCGTAACCAAGGGTTAGCTAGTACCGAGCTAACCGCGAGGGAAACGTTAGCTGTAAGGGCAGAGCTAGCTAGCGAAGGGCCACCTGACAGTTGGGTGGCCTTTACTATGAGCGGCGGCCTGGAAATGGGGAATGTGTGTGTGCGTGAGGGAACGTCCAGCTTTCAGTGCCGAGTAAGTAAGAGGATATACCTGACATACACAGTTGCATACAAGTTTCTCTCTCGCATCTGCATCCTCACACATGCACATAGACACACAGACACACAGACACACACACACACACACACACACACACACACACACACACGTCCATAAGGTCATTATTTCAATATGTTATCATTTCCTGAATAAGTACAGCAGAGAATTGTATTTTGAATGTTTCAAGCAATTTACATTTCTCAGTGTTTCCTGTACAGATGTTTGTGAGAAGCCATGTGATGTGGAGGAAATTTTATTGAGGAAAAAAAATTTTTTGATTGTTTTTCTTTCTGTCTTCAGAGTGCTACAGACTGCACTAGATCAGGGAGGAGGCTAAAAAGTGGGCTGCGGTTGAAAAGGTGAGTCCACCATCACACAACTTGTACCTGTCCTATTTTTGACCCTTGTCTAAGTCAAGTGTTTTTAACAACTACTTTTTCACAGTGTTTTCTTTTTCAGTACAGATTAAAACAAATGATAATAAAAAATGGATAAAAAGAACGAGATAGAGCAAGTACATTACAAACTCCAGAAAGTGGGTGGGGCCAGAGCTTGTGCTTCTGTGTATGTGTGTGTGTGTGCGTGTGTGTGTGTGTGTGTGTGTGTGTGTGTGTGCAGATGTGTGGATGGATATGAGCACACAGGGCAATACCATGGCATTCTGTAGACAGACTGCAGGGAAGTAAACAAAGGGAAATTAATTGTTAGTAAGGTGGGAGGTAAAGGTAGGTTTTATGTTAAACTGAATTAAAGGGTCTTGTGTGTATACTGAGACAGTGGCATGTGACATATTGGTTAAGTTGTAATAAGACTAATTTTGCTGTTTTTGTGTGTGTTTGTGGTCTTGTGCAGTCGCCAGCTGCGCAGCGGAAGGCACACAGACTCCAGTCGTTCCACACGTTCCAGTTGGCCGTCATCTTCCATCAGCAGATCACTACTGGGCAACTTTGAGGTACAAAACTAACATCCAGTTCATTTAGGTTAAGTGTCCACTAGGAACATTTCTTGACAGAGGTTGGCTTCTTTTTCTCAATATCTTCAATGAAAAGGACACAGTTCGGTGTTCCTTCCAGTGCTGACAGCTTTTAATTTTTAGCGACCAGAGCACCAGAAGTTATTTCAACATTAAACAAATAGCACAGTTCAGTTATCACTTAGCAACAACCACAGCCACAACCAGCATCTTTTCAACACTACTAGCTAAAAAAAGAAGTGCCCAGTGGACCCAGGCGCACTGACATGGTGAAGAGGAGTTTCAGAAATATGGTGACTGATGTAAACTCCTTCACTGACAAGTCCTTAGCTTTAGCTCAACTGACCTGCTGTATTTGTATATAATACTAGCTTTTTTTGTATTGTTGTTGTAGAGCCTCTGCCTGGCACCGGAAAAAGCCTACTATTTTGCACTTTTGTTTTTTTTAAATCTTTTTTAATGTCTAATTTTTGGTAACACTTTACTTTACAATGGCCTTATTCCAGTGTATTAACCTGTGTATTAACCTTTTGAAAAGTATTATAAGTACATAATATTACAGTGTCGGTACTTGATGAAAATATCCCCAATACATAATGTACTTACAAAGGCGTGTATTAGAGAGATTTTCATCAAGTACCTACACAGTAATATTGTGTACTTACAATACTTTAACATGAGTTAATACACAGGTTAATACACTGGAATAGGGCTATTGTAAAGTGTTGCCCATTTCTGCTTAAAATGCAAAGGAAAATAATCTCCATTCAGTTGGTTTGTGTTGTGGTTGGCAACACAAACCAACTGAATGGCATCAAAAAATATCTTGAGGTATTTATCTTTCTTGCATATGTAGCTAACCTCCAAAGTTTTAGACAGGGTGTGCAGATATTATGGTATTAATGTTAAGTAAAGTTGTAACAATGTCACTTGGCTCATCACGATCTGATGCCTCCAAAATATACTTCTCATTGCTCGCAGTGTCAGTTTTGGCCAGCAGATGTGTGTTTGGATGCTGTGTTCAACACTGCTTTGGTTTCAATGAAAATAAATACATGAAATATGGAATTTTAGATTGTTTTCGGGAGTTCCCAGTCAAGGCGGGGTGTTCTTCTGTTAGGGCAGTCTTGACTCCACAGTGTTACAGGAAACTCTGCCCTGATGAACCCTGAGTTTCACAGTGTAAAACTATTTAGGCTCCGGTTCATGACTCTGTGCTCTCTCCTCTGTCGTGTGTGTGTGTGTATTGTGTCACAGGAGTCCATACTGAAAGGCCGTTTCTCCCCGTCGGGCCGGATCGAAGGCTTCACGGCGGAGATCGGTGCCAGCGGCTCCTATTGCCCGCAGCACGCCACCCTGCCTGTCCAGGTTACCTACTACGACATCTCAGAGCACAGCGCACCCTCACCCTTCCTGGTCAGTCTGTGTGGATGTGGTTTTGTGTGTTTATGTGTAGATGCTTTGTCTAGGACAAAGGATCAAATGCATATTGATGTGCGCCATCTCAGTGATGTAATTTAATTCATATAGTTTGTTTGCAAAATTACTACTTAAAATAGCAAAATCAGTGATCAGAGTAGAAATCTTTGTATATGTAGGCTTGCTACATCAGAACCAGATGTAAAATTATGCAGTTTGCTTGTCAGTCCCCCTCCATGCATTTATCCTGCATCCTTATGATTATCCTGCATCTGTCCTTCTTTAGCACGGTGCACATTGCATTCATTACATATAATCATATATAAAAATATGTGAATACCAAGTACCTAATAAGGAGTTTTTGTTGAGACTGTCACAGAGGTTTTAATTAAATTCTGTGGTAATTTTTGAGGCCGTAGTTTTCTGCTGCTTCTACTTGCAACCACTGTTCCTCTTTGCTGATGCAGTTTGGCGTATGATTTTTGAAACTGCTCTTCTTGCCACGTTGTATAATTTGTCAGTTTTTGTGACCGATGGACCTGCAATTTGGGCACCAGCTGTTTTGACTCTGTGGAACTCTGTTAGTTGTCTCATGTTGCTTTGACATATATAAACCCACATATAAACGTGGTGATTATCAGACCTCTTTTATAGCTAACTCACTGCTAATTAGCATTCAACATAATAAGCTGCCTTTGAAATTGTGATGTAGTTATTTCAGTTAGTCCTCTGTCATTTGGTGTTTCTGTTATTTTTTTCTGTCCCCTGTATACACATATACACTACCTATGTATATTTTACATTTATTTACCACTGCATCATTTTGCTGCAGATGCATTGCATTGGAATGCAAGTTTTTTATTCTTTACATTTATTGGATCCTGATGTAGAACACTGCACCTAGTCCACGTCAATGTAAATGCACTAAGGAATAAGTGTGATTTTGTTGTTACAGTGATTCAGGATGTTTAATCAAAGTTTGATGTCTCTCTCTCTCTCTCATAGGGGGTGATTTCCCTCGAGCCTCTTGGAAAGAAAGGATACAGCATACCCAAAGCAGGGACCATTCAAGTGGTGAGCTCATCTTTTCTCTCCGCATTTCCATCTCATCCTCTGTATTTCTCTCCCTCTAATCCTTGCTGCACACACACATTCAAACAGTAGGTTCTCTGCGCGCCTGAGTGTTGTTGGTTACAGGTGTGTAGGAGAAGGCCGGGTTGCCTATAAAACGTCTGGAAACAACTCACACACATTGTCTCTTACTTGTAATCACAACATTTTAAGAAGAAGAAATGCAACATTTTGATCTTGTGAAGGTCAGGTACTTGTCATTGCAAGTACAAAACAGTGTGCAGGAGTTTTTTTTTCCACACGTCACTCAAGACATAAAACATAACTTCCCTTACACTTGAGTTTAATTTGAAAAGCTTTGCCAGCAGTGTCATTTTTGCTGTTTTGATTTGCCGACTTGACTGAATTCTTTGTTTGGATATCTGTCTACAGACCTTATTTAATCCCAACAAAACTGTGGTGAAGATGTTCCTGGTGACCTACAACTTTGGCGACATGCCTGTCAATCACATGACCTTCCTGCGCCACCGTATCTTCCTGGTGCCTGTAGAGGAGGGGGTTGAGGGGAAAGGGGAGGGGCCTCCAGGGGGCGGAGCCCTGGACAGGAAGAAGATTCTCTGCTACCTGATACACCTCAGGTATGGTCCAGCTTTCAGCTGATTGCATGTGTTTTTGTAATTGAAGTTTTGATGGCACTTGACTTTACGATGGCTTTATTAGTCAGTATATTGACTTATGGAAAAGTATCGGAAGGCTACAATAATGCTCTTTAAGTGCTCTTTGTGTTACACAATTGAAGTAGAATGTGTTGTGTTATTATGTTGTTACAGCCTTGAAAAGACATTATGTATTTGTGAGATTACTAAGTACTAACACTAGTACTTGAGTACAATCATTTTCCATAGGTTAATACACAGCTTAATACACTGGAATAAGGACATGCCAATGCCAATCATTGCATCTGTAGAGCAATGCTCTGTTTCAATTATTAGAGAAAAGTGTTTTGCTAACACATTTTTTTGTCTGACTCTTTCAGATTCCAGAGCTCCAAATCTGGGAAGATCTACTTGCACAATGATATCCGGCTGCTATTCTCCCGCAAATCCATCGAAGTGGACACAGGGATCCCTTATGAGCTGAAATCTTTCACCGAGGTGCCAAGAAACCCTAAATACTCCCCCCGCGTGTGACCCCCCCCCGCCCCTCCTCCCCGTGCTTCACCCTTTGACCCCAACGCCAACGCAGCCCCTCCCCCCGTTTCCTAAGGAGGAGGGAGGGGCACAGACTGCTAGAATGATGGACACAAAACTTGAAAAGACTTGACACACGTCACATGCACACAAGACACATGTACACATACAATACAGCTGTAGTCACTGTAGAAGTCCCCCTTTGTGCATTTATCCTGCATCAGTAAATTATTCAGTCAAACCAAATGTGTATTGTAAAAGAAAACTCTTAATGTCGCTCAACCAACTAGTTAGCAGGTCATTCCTCCTAACTTCCAACCGCTGTAAAACAGCAAAGCTTGATTTTTTTTATTTATTTTTTGTCCAAAACGCTTCCCATTTGCGATGGAATACAAGAGCAGCAGTTGTCCAGCAGCACATATGCAGTCAAAAGTGGGACTTTTACAGTGGCTTCATCTGTACAAACAAAGAAATGCACAAACATCGACACACACACCCGGAAACAACGAAAACAGACTGACATGATTCATGCACAGCATAGTACATGCGTCACAACTGAACACTTCTGGTGGTGACTAAGTTCAGTGTTAAAACATGCATGCCTTGTGACTCAAAACACCTGAATTATCCTCTAGTGCCGTATCACACTGTCCTTCACTCTGCCTGCAATCCTCTACCACCTCACCCCCACCCCTCGCCCCCCCCCCCCCCCCCCCCCTCACCCCCAGTGCCGGACCAATCATGACTCCACAACCTGCGATTCGATAAGACCGCCGCAAACGGCGCATACACATTGTGGGAGAACAGTAAACACATCGCAGAATGTGGGGTGAATAAGGAATGAGGTGACTGACCCTCCCACCCACACACACACACACACACACACACACACACTTTCTGACCAGCGGAGAGGAGATGAGCAGAGACGCAGGAACACTAGTGAAGCGAGGGCTAAAAACGGAATCAACCAATTGGATGTCTACTGTTTGACATGTCTGACAAGCCCGCCGCCGACCCGACTGACCAAACTCAGGACAAACTCTATCGAAGTCTACAGATGAATAATTCTCCCTCCTTCCCATCTCACCCACCATGGTACGGACCGCTGTGTATAGTATGGCAAGCCAGAAGGGTCATACCATGTCATGAATAGCAGGGGAATCCAGTTTATTTGATGTAGCCAGACTGAGGGACACTGTGCTTTATTATTTTTCTTTCTTATTTTTTTTTTAAAATTTTTTTTTTTAGATTCTGTTCAGAACAGTCTATGGGAGCAGAAATTGAAAAAAAAACAAACAAACAAAAAATAAACAAGCTGTAGTATTTTTAATTTATGTTTTTCGCAAATGTCTTAATAAGCAATATGCTGCACAAAGTAGAGTGTGTTTTTCAGCCAGACGAGCTTTCTCTCTGGAGGGAGAGTGGGGGATGAGGACAGCGGGAGGGTGTAGAGAAGGGAGGGGGAGTGAGGTGAGGTGAGGTGAGGAGGGAGGGAAGACGAGGGTGGGAAGGGTGGTGGGGTATTTAATATGGGCGGGAGGGGAAAGTCTATGTATATTTAAAAGAATAAACTCTGCGACTGGCGAGTAGAACCTGTGTTTGTTGTTGTTGGTGAAGTCCTATTTTTTTTTTTACTACATCCTTGCTGAACTATATTTTGCTCTCTTTCTGGTTGTCAGATTTTATAACAAAGTGCCTAGTAACTAGTTGCTTGAGATGCACCAGAAATGTGTGTTACAATGTACTGATTTAGTTCTACTGTAATTTTCCATCAAGCTTACATTAGTTGTTTTATTTACACCTAGCATACACTTTTCTGATTGTGTGTGTGAATGAATGAATGAATGAAACCTTTATTGCCCCAAAGTGAATTTGTCATGCACATGAATGAGCAACATTAAAAACATTAAAGACATTGGGCAACATTAAAACATTACAGCGACCAACATTTAGCATTGGCACACATCAGGTCACAACAAATAATAATACATAGGCATAAGTCATCATCATCCTCATACAATAACTATAATAAATAAGTGTATAACGTGCATGAACAGAACTAGTGATCTATATACAATATACTGTAGGTAAATGCTAGTGTCAGTTCTTGTTTTTGTTTAGTTGTATGCTCTTTGGTACAAATGAGGTGATGACTCTTTGTGTTTATGGCTCTTTGTTTATTTGATATTTATTTTATGAAAGCAAATTAGAGCACTAGTGTCTGGCCAGTGTTCAGAAACTAAAAATAGTTCCTCACATAACACAACACACACACTGGAGGCAGCGATTAGACAAGCAAGCTTGAGACCTGAAGGTCACTGGTTCGATGCCCGGCTGGGAAAAATCTGTGTGAAAGGAAATGAAAGGGACATGCTGTTCCCTCACTAATCACCTTGAAGGTATCCTGGAGCCAGGCGCTTAGCCCCCCCACTGCACCAGTGAAACTGCTCACTGGCCAACAATAGAAGGCTGTGGTTTTACTGGGCAGCTCTCCAAATATGAATGTCTGACTGTGTGAATGTGAAACTGGGCGTTGCTGAAAAGAGCACATGCTCTGCAAATCTTTCCCAGGTAAATAAAGGTTTAAAAATACCAAGAAGCACAGAGAGATTTGACCAACAAAACCAGGCACTCATTCTTGCCATACACTAATGTCAGTAGAATTTGCTGCCAGCAAGATATCATCCATATATAATCCAAAAGCATGGATTATAGATTATGTCTCATAATCCTGAACTCATCAAAAGATTTAGTTACAACAAGGTCTATATATAGGTTGTAGCCTATACCACCCAATATCCTGAGATGGTTCATAAGCTGCTCTGTTGCCAACATAAGAAAACGGTGGTTGAACTGGGCAGCTCTCAGTTGTGAATGTCTAACCGAATGAGTGTGAAGTGAGGTGGTACTGAATAGAGCAACTGTTCCCTGGGAAAATAAAGAGTAGAAATAAATGAAAAAATAAAAACCCCATAGTTGTTCAGCTATTCAACAGTTCTACCATCGAGCTGTGTGTGTGTATTCTACGGCGGCTCTAAGGACTCAGGTGGGTGTGATTAATACTGTAAACTTTAACCAGAGGAGAGTGTGACTGTGTTTACATGAGAGCCAGAATAGGAAGGAAAATGGAGGAAAAGAGTGCAGGATCTATCTAGAGAGAAGCGAGAGGAAGCTGATGGTATTATTTTTTCATTTAAAGTTTGAATAAATCTTTTCCACCTATATCCTAACCTAATGAAAAATATGTGTATATGGACTGTTGGTCTATGGTCTTGATGTGCTCTTTGCCCCCTGGTGGCAAGTATAGGTATTGTAGCTCCACATACAGGCTGTATCACCTGGCGGAGCAGCATCACAACTGAGGACAGGAGCAACATCTGCAGGCTCCATTACTGGCCTGACCCCAGAGCCCCTGGAGGCTGTGATAGAGCAGAGAACTAGGAAGAAGGTGCAGTCTATACTGCAATATGATAGTCATCCACTGCATTATACTTTTGCCAACCTTAGAATCAGCTTGAGCAATTCCACTCAGATGTTCCTCAGAATGGTTTAAGTAATTTATAAATGTGGCTGTACCTGTCTGTGGGTCTTTGTTTTTGTTGTTCTCCACTGTATTCCTGTTCTTTGTGTAATAACGTGTATCTGATCTCAGACAGAGAGATAAATTGGCATTGTCAAAGCAGTCACGGTACCTGCATTCTAGGCAAGTATTCTCCATTAATTGAAAGCTAATTTGAATAGTAGGTCAGGCATAAACTTCATGAAATTAATAGACAGCTGTTACAATTTGGTTTAAATGTGCTTTAATGAAAATAATGATCAAACTTCACACTTCAATCCTATGACAGAGACTGAACACATCACAAAGATTCTATGCTAGGCTACTCTTTGCTTGTGTGTGTGTGTGTGTGTGTGTGTGTGTGTGTCTGCCTATCTGGGTGTATTCCATCAGTGCTCAGGTTATTTGGAGGTGCCTGTCTTTTCTTTTTTTTTTTCAATCTCCCTGAGTTAGTGCTGGCTCCTCCTTCCTTGTCCGTCTCTATATGACGTCATCCAGCGTGTGGGCGGCGCCCTCGATGGCCTGGCTCAGGATTGACAGCTGGTGGTGCACCTTGTCCCGGCCGCTGGTCAGTTCTGGTAAGTAGGCGTCATCGAAGGAATGAGCCAAACCCGGGAAGGTAGGCAGGCTGGAGCGGCTGGAGGCCCAGATGACGTGTCTGGGTGAAACACAAGGAAATGAAGAGAGGTGAAACCATGATGGAGCAGCTGATGGGAGATCACACACACGTTGCTCTGGTCAAGATTAAAATTTACAAAGGCGCTGAGGTAAAACCGCTCCTGGTAATGTTAATGCCATCTAGAGAGGAATATAGACGGGGCCAGAAAGATAAATAAAGAAACACAGAAAAAGATGTGAGAGAGGGAGACAGAGAAAAAAAAGATAGAGGGAATTTTATTGACAGGCAGAAAAGATCACAAGCTCTGGGTGTCCTCAACATGCATACCAATACAGTGTGTGTGTGTGTGTGTGTGCGTGAGAGTGAGAGAGAGATAGAGAGAGAGTGAAGTCATCCTATCAGTATATTTTACTGCCATCTTTACAACGTATAAAGTATTGAGCTAGCTGCCATATTTCCCTGTGGTTAGGATGATGGCAGCACAGCACCTATGCCAGTGACACTACGGCACTTTTGTAGCATCTCATATATTTCATATTTTTATTACCTTGTGTTGTTTGCACAGTCTTGCACTATATTATAAAGTCTGTACAGGTCTTTATACACTCTGCCACACAAGCATCAAGAACTATGTCAATGCTCTACAAGGCTCAGATCTTATTACCATGCATTTCCATCCTACTCAGTGTGACAGTCTAATGGTATCTCGTTCCACTGCACTGGATTCTCACCTATGGCTTTAACCCACTGTATGCCACCCTGCCTACATTGTGAGAGAATGGTATAAATGTAGTTATATGTATAGTCTACTAACCATTGTATCCAAGGCAAATTCCCGTACACTTGTTTTTCTTAGTGAAAAAAGTGATTCTGATTCTGACAGAGCATTTATTTCAGTCCTCCAGAAGCTAGGTGTTCGGTCATTGTCTCCTATAAGGTGTTTTGCAGTGAGATTTGCCTGAAACCATTGTCTTTTTACCTGTATCCATATTTCTCTGGGAAAGCCAGCGGGTCTAAGAAAGCCCGGTCCAGCAGCATGAGCTGGTCGTTGATCCTTCGGACCTTCAGTGGTCTAAGAAGAAACAGAGGTGGCTGTTTGACAATATAATTTGTTTCTATGTGTGTTTATGTGTTTATACGTGCATTCTTGTCTGTGTGTGTGTGTGTGCTCTTACGTTTCATTTGCCAGATCTGAACCTCGAATCACCTTCTCCAGTTGAGTGGCTGCAGAGCGAAACTTGGCGACCGCACGTATCAGTGGTTCTGAAACGAGACAGAGAAGAGTTCACCCTCTCTATTCTCCTGTGACTGTTAGTATGAGAAACTGATGCAGCTTCTGTTGTTTGTTCAGCCTGAAGACAGTTCTCTTCACTGATTCAGAGCTTTCATAGTCATTCCCCTGCCACATCAGTAGCTTCATGGTTATGCGAGTCCCAATCAGAATCATTGTAACACTGGAGTCAAGCTTGTAGTCAGCTCCACCAATCAGAAGCATTGTAACACTAGCGTCAAGCTTACAGTCAGCTCAACCAATCAGAAGTAATGTAGTAACTCAAGAGATTCTCCTGTTTCAGCTGGCTTGGTCCAAGATGGCGGCACACAAGTAAAAACCAGCAAAATAAGGTTGACTCCCCCATTATGAAACATCAGATTCTTTAGTTGGGACACTGAAACATAAACCCTCCAAAATGACCAAATCTAAGTTATATGTTATATCTATATTTGCAAAATTTCAACCAAGGTGATGAACCTACTAATTAGTGCTCTTACCTGCATTAGATTTACATTAGTGTGTGTTGGGCCAGCCAACTACTGCAATATTCCCCCGTTCCCCCCCCTGCTCTTACCCATGGAGATGTTCTTATCTGTGAGTTGGTCTTGGTAGAGGACCAGTGCATTTTTGAGGTACAACTCCAGAATCTCAGCATAGTCACTGCAGTTTAACGGCAACACCAGGCTGTCGGCCAGTCGAATCAGGACGTTCCCCGCTGTCCTGGCAACAGCTTGGTGACTGATGAACCCTGGGAGAAAGAGGCAGTAGATAGAGACGTTATACACAAAGATACAAAGAAGGTGAGAGGCTAACATAATGTGTAGTGGTAAAATAGAGACAGATACAGATGTAGCCATTGTAAAAGTCCCACTTTTTACTGTGTGCTTGCTGAACTTTTGCTGTACTTTTCACTATGAAGCACCAATCCCTTAAAATAACCTTACATTTACATTAATTTACATGAATTCACCCCATAATTCATTACAATTAGTTAAGGGAGTTATTAATGGAGGAGACCCCATCGAAACCCCCTTAAACACCCCCTTAATTTTTGACTGCTTACTTTCTAATATAATGAAAAAATCAGGGAGACAGGAACTTTCCATTAATAACTCATTATTAAGCTTTAAACCATGTACAAAAGGCATAAAAAAATCCCTTAATTACTAGTGCCTTCATGAAACAACCCATGAATAGATAGATGAATAGATATGTAATGGAGAAATTAAGGGCATTTCAGGGATAAAATTAAGGAGTTTGGTTTAATTTGCTCCAGCCCCAAGAGGAATTGTTTGGGAAAATCAGGTTTTGCTCTCTTTTCAGCTTTGTATTAAAATATATATATTTGCTCCTACTGTGTAACATTCAAGAAAGTGTTGTCTGAAGGAAGGGGGACTTCAACAGTGGCTACTGCTGTACAAGAAGTTCAATATAAGAAAGTGTGATAGGCGATAGCAAGAGAGCCAGCACTGCTCACCGGGATCAATAAACCTAGCGGCGTAGTCAAAGGTGTCGTATGCCGTGTGGTACGCAGGGTAAATTCGAGCATTTGTTTTTGTCTGTGGAAAACAAAATGTTCATATAATGGGAATTAAATGACTGACTAGACTAGGGCTTATATGGTCTGTCTGTCTGTCTTCTTGACCCCGATACCCGCCCTTCTCTTTTTCTCTTCTTGTATGGGAGAGAACATCATATCAATCTGCACACCAAAATGTGTCAGTTTTCAACTTAAAACCTTTTCTACTCTTCATCTCAGTATACATGAAGTCCACCAAGCACTTACATCAAGGAAACGTCAACTTTTAAAATAGATTTGCAGTGCTTGATATGATACCCCCCCCCATTCATCTTTATCGTAACAAGTCCTGCTTGGTGGATTTAGAAGTCATACTCTAAAAAGTATGTGTTTTTGGCAATAAGCAAGGAAATTGCCCAACTGCCAAATTTCAACCTGTATTTTGACATATTGTTCTCTCCCATACAAAGACAGAAAGAGAGAAAGGCACGTATCAGGGTTTGTCTGCAAACCACATATTCCAAACATTTCAGGTAGTTTATGAGGACGTCTATCGTACCCTGTCGTATGTGTATGAGATGTCCATTGAGGCGATCCCCAGGTAATGGACAAAGGCAGCGTAATCGCTACCTGCTCCTGTCAGAAATCCCACCCTGTAACAAGGAAAAGAGAAAACCTGAACACGTAAAGTTTCATTAGGACCCAAATTCACATAAATCCATAAGTCCACAATGCAAATCACAAGAGAACATAAATGATAAACCACATATGAAAGGGTCTACCTAGCTGCATTTTCAAATACAAATATAGCCGCAAGCACCAATTGCGGGGTCCAAGCACAATTTGAAAAGACAGACAAAATGTTACAGAAGGTAGACAGACACACAAACATGTTGTGAAGATCAGACTATTAGTTATGGCTAATTTTGTCTTGGTCTGTGACTTCTTTCAAGTTTATCATTCTATTGCAACCACATTGTTGAAGTCATTCATGATGGCCAAACTTCCTATTGGAAAACATGCCCCTTGTTTTTGATGGTTTAAGACTTCGGAAAGGACAAGCCTGGATTTGAACTCACAATCTTTCACACGGGACACTGATGCTTTACCTACTGAGCCAAACTCTTGTTATGATTTTATTGTGGAGAAACTAACTAAAGGGAGAAGTATTGTGATACTGCAGCCTATGATTGACAGTGCTAATCACTTTATAGAACTTTGTAGTGCTCTCCATTAATGAATAAATCAATACCAACTCTCATGGGCCAGAAAACATGCCAAATCAGGTATTTAGCCATTGACAGATGATGTCAAACACCTGTTTTGAGTTTTCTGCACATGTGATTTAGTGTTGATTTACTTCTCATGAAACTTCAAAATGATCACAGTTCTTCATCGACTTTGTGCTCTAAAGACCTGAACTTAACCACTCTGCCAACTTCCTCTTTGGTGTGCCACAGCAGGGAAACAAAACAAAGGGACAAGTGATTGGTCATAGGCGATAGTCCAACCCATATTGAAAGGCCTCAAAGCCTCAGAAACAATATTATAACTGTATTAGTGCCCCACATTGATCAATTTAAACATGGCTTTACAGACATCATCTTGAGAGTACAGACATCATTTGTCTTTAGTTTGAGTGATACATGGATTGGACTCAGCACCTTCCAAAGAATCTACGGACACAAGAAAGAAGACGAATTCCAGCAAATACAACAGGGTTCCACTATGTGCTTGGACCCCTAATTAGCTTATGAAGGAGCTTTAAATATTGGGAAAGGGGGTGGGATTATCTAGCAAGGTATGGTCAGTTCTGATAACTATATACTACAAATGAAAGGCAACAAATACAGTTTATTGTATATCTGCATATCATTATTGTCATGTTTGGTTGTGGTGAACATGAAGGCCAGTTGGGGCTGCTTCATTCTAGGGCTGCAACTAACAATTATTTTCATTGTCGATTAATCTGTCGATTATTTTCTCGATTAATCGATTAGTTGTTTGGTCTATAAAATGTCAGAAAATGGTGAAAAATGTTGATCAGTGTTTCCCAAAGCCCAAGATGACGTCCTCAAATGTCTTGTTTTGTCCACAACCCAAAGATATTCAGTTTACTGTCATAGAGGAGTAAAGAAACCAGAAAATATTCACATTTAAGAAGCTGGAATCAGAGAATTTTGACTTATTTTTCTTAAAAAAATTCTCTAACCGATTAATCGATTATCAAAATAATTGGCGATTAATGTAATAGTTGACAACTAATCGATTAATCGATTAATCGTTGCAGCTCTACTTCATTCACACAGTTACACACATTCACATCCACCAATACAGCCACAGTCTTCTGTTGGCCAATGAGCAGCTCCACTGGAGCAATTTGATTAGTTAGTTAGTTAGTTAGTTTATTGTCCCCAGGGGGAAATTCTTTTCCACAAAACTGTACATCACAAGGAGAACCAACAATACACTTTCCACACATTATCACACAACAATACCAGGCAGTAACAATACATAGTATAACACAGCAGCACATAATTGTGGCGGGCAAAAACAACATAAAAAGACAAGACTCATAGTTCCCTCAGCGAGTCACCCTGTTTAGGGCTGCTATGGCTGCGGGTATCAGGCTTTTGCCAAAGCGAGCCCTTCTGCACCTCAGGGTCCTGTACCTGCGCCCAGAGGGCAGTACAGTGAAGTGGCGATTGAGTGGGTGTGTGATGTCCTGTGCTATTGTATTTGCAATGCGTGTGATTAGGTGCCTTGCTGAAGGGCGTTTCAGCGTGAGTTGTTGTATGAAGTGAGTAGAGTTTCTCATTCCCTTTTCCTGCCCAGATTGACCCAGCTGCTCCGGGATTTGAATTTGTCGTCACAAATGTCCGATCACAAGACTGCTTCTCATATCAGCTTATTAACTATAGATTGTAGGTCAGGCTCTTTGGTGTAGATCATGGATGTGCTATGGACGGCCAAGAGTCTGCAGGTTTTTGTTCCAACCAAGCACTACAGCAGCTTATTTTACTAATCACACACCTTCACACAGCAGTGGTAAAATGAGCTGCTGTAGTGTTTGGTTGGAATGAAAACCTTCATAACTCTGTTGGTTCTGTTAGTGAGTGTAGGATGTAGGATCATAGAAAGGTGTAACTGTAGTTCATTACCTGGGAATGGTTCCATGGGCAGCACTGGTTCTGTTGGCATATTGGATCCAATTGTCATACACAGATGTGGAGTCCAGTCCAGGTGCTTTGACCTGGAGAGCGAACACACTTTCATGTGGCAGTATCACACAAGGACACAGGAGAGGAGGGTTTCTTTAATAAGCAGTTTAGTGGCTTTGCATAGTGGTGCTACCCAGGAACCCAGGAATGTTTTTGGTCAATTTGAAATGCCAATGAAACACTGTGCTGACCTGACAGGTGTGTTCGGGTTCAGGCCTCACCTGTTTAGCGGCTGTGAAGATGACATTCTGCACCGAGGGAATCGCTGAAGCTCTGAGGGTGGCGTTGGCTAAAGAGTGGAGTATAAGTGAGTGTTTTGGATTAGGGTCACTAATGATTATCACCCCTACCAAAAATACAAAATATAGAACTAAAACTAAACATTTGTAAAAAATAAAATAAAAAATAAAAACAACACTAATGCATTCAAGTGGTGTCGGATTTACAGTCTGAACGAGTTTTCGACCGGGAAGTGCCACATAAACACCTTATTATGTCGCATGATCAAGTTGGAGAAATCGGGATTAGATGCAGCATGATTTGATAATCGCTCTTTCCAACATGGCTGAACAACACAGAGTTGTAGGCTACGTGAACGTAAGAAATTTCATCAATAAAGCCTAAAATGAACCCCAAGTACACATTTAAAAGGCATGGATACTCCTTGATAACTATAGTGCTACGGCATTCAGTTACCTGTGGCATTTACTTTCATAATCCCCTGAAATAGCCGAAGATTGCTTTCGAGCTAGGCTATCGCTCGCTCGATTGCTAGCATTAGCCTAGAAGGCTGGCAATGTGTGGAAACAGTTGAGGAAACCTTCTCCAATAAAGCATGTGAATGCAAACTACTCGGATGGCCGAGTTGTGACGTATTCCTGACTCGGAGTATGACCTGACATCACTTGAATGCAGCGTAAAACTATCAAACCCACACAGAAAACTAACTAAAACTAAACTGAAGTTGAAATAAAAATTGAAAGCTATATAAAAATAGCAGTAGGCTACTATAAACTATAATAAACTATAATAACCCTGGTTACAACAACTGTGCTACCACAGCACTTTGATAACAGGTGGTGTTTTTATAAAGTGTCTGTAAGTTAGTTTAACTCAGTCCAGTCATGCATATCCACCCACTCAACATCTCCTGAGCACCTGGAAAGCGCTAGCGTACTTGTTCTTTAATAAAGATTTGGTTTTAGACTTTTTACTAGTGAGTAGCGAAGGCAGTTCTTACCAAACACAGATATATCCACATTGATGTAAGCAATAGTGCGTTCACTGAGTTTGGCGAAGTATTGCTGAGGGAAAGCAAAGAGCAAGTTTAAATATCTCAGTGTCAGTAGGTATGTCCAAATATAAAAAACATTTAGCATTACATTTAAAGGATAAGGTTGGCGCTAAGTTCGGCGAGCTCGCCATTTCAACTGACTGCTGACTCGGGGAGTCAATATTGTCTGCGGGTGCAAGTGCTACAGGTATGTAAGAGACAAATTATACATAGGTCCAAAATCGACAAACTTATCCTTTAAGTTTTGCTTGTTGTGTCTAGTCAGCTGTGGATTGCTTAAAATTCACCTCAGTGTATTCTGCAGACCCAATGAGGCCAAACTCCTCCGCTCCCCAACTTCCAAAGATAATGGACCTGCGAGGCCTCCATTTGCCTGCCACAGAGAGGAACAGTCAGTCAGCCAGCCTGTTTGTCTGCCAGTCAGTCAGTCAGTCAGTCAGTCACGGCTCTCCTCACCCTGCTTGACCATCCTGCCCAGCACCCTGGTCACTTCCAGCATGACCGACGTCCCGCTGCCTGGGTCAATGGCACCGTGGACCCAGCTGTCCCTGTGGTTCCCATAGATCACATACCTGTCTATGGACATAAACACACACACACACACACACACACACACACATAGAGCATTCAAACACAGTAGCCATAAGTTGAAAATAGATGACGACGGATGGCTGAATTTTGGCCGGTGGGTGTGGTCACATCTCACCTGGCTCGACGCTCCCTCGGATGACTCCCATCACATTAGAAGAGTTCTTCACCTCTTCATGGTTGTAGATGTCCAGTTTCACATCACTGGAACAGAAATCCAGAAGTTCATATAGACAAGGGACTCTCTCTACTTTCTACTTTTGTAAGATACAAGGAATGGTCTGCTATCTAGTTGCATGAGAGAGAGACAAAGTTTTCTTTTACAATAATGCTAATATGGTTCTATTGTGCAATTTCTGGTTTGTTTGCATTTACATTTAAATCTGACATTTTAGGCATTTGGCTTAAGTAGCCTACTTATTAGCAACTTAAAATTAGTAGAATATGCTTAAATTCTTAGATCACCAACATTACAAAAAAGCAAGAGTAAGGAGCCGTTGTTCCCTGACAATAGATACAACAAAATAAAAAAATAGCTTTATTTATTTTATTATTTTTAAGCAAGTAAATGAGGAAGAAACAGGAGGGGATCATCTGCTTGGTAGCTGTTTAATATGGATGTAGGCTTACTGCAAAATACACTTTTTAAATATTTTTAAGAAGCATTTTTGCCTTTATTTTGACAGTACACAGTGGAGAGAGGCAGGAAACTCAAACCCTAGAAATCACAGGTAGACCGTATATGTTCATTTGTGTCCAAGAGGAACGCAAGTCTCAGCTGATTCACTCAGTTAATCACCATTTTTCTATTTTATGTTCATATCAAGTTAATGAGTTCACCTCATTTTGCCTAGTTCAGCTTTAAAGACCCCATGAAGTGGTATGAAGAGCATGAATTGCTTCCAGGTATTGCCATATTTCCGAATGAAACAGAAAGTTAGGGCGGGAAGCGTCAATGGACTTGAATATCGAAGAAGTGGGAGCGTCAACGTCAAACCCACTCAGATCAAACATGGACAGTCTACACTCGGTTGTGTCTCTTTTGTCCATGTTGCTAGCTGAGCATGCATGCTAGAAAAAAATAGCGGGGGGTGGGGGGAATAATTCCATGGGATATGAAATTTTTGTATACGCCCCCGAGTGCAGTATGAGTCAATAACAGAAATGTGTTGTGTACCGGAAAGAGACGGTCTGTTAATTTTGACATAAAATTTCTAGAAATCTCAATTTTTTCTCATTTTTTTGGGCCTCTATCAGTGAATAGGTGTACACTAAGTCCAGAAACATCAACAAAAAGGTAAAAGTAATTTTTCATTTAAATGTATTTGGTGCTGGAATTTTGGGACAGTTGACTACCTGTTGTTGAAGGCAGATGTGGGTTTGAAACCAGGTCCCCCAAAGTTGTAGGTGCAGTTGAATGCTCCCTGCCATTCAGCTGGAGCTGCTTGTCCACCCAGCTCACTGTGATCACCAATCAAAAACAGTAGAATTAATTCATCACCAACCATTTTTTGGGTCATACCAATTCAACAAGCAGCATTGTCACTATCACAAACCAGATCAATGCGTAGGCATCCTCAAATCCAATTGGCTGGGTTGGAATGGGAGGAATCCCTGTAATGTTCTCCACTGGAATTCTATAGGTTTCCTCTGCAAAATAAGCAATAACAACAACTCATAAATACAATTACTGTTCACTATTCACTCCTTTTTTAGCTGGAATTTCATATAAATGTTAAATATTCCACACCTAGTTAGGATTATAGATGATATGATTTTATGTTTATGTGTATCTATACACTGGTAGCCATTGTAAAAGCCCCCCTTCACAGGGTGACGGAGCCAAAGTGCAGCAGCAGTCGAGTAAGCACACAGTAAAAAGTGGGACGTCAACAAAGGCTACATCTGTACGTTTCCATGCTGGTGTTGGCTGGTTACCTTTGGCAGCCAGGTAGGGTGTGAGCAGGTCTCCATAGCGGCTGGTGAAGGAGCCTCTCTCCACACCGGAGGGGGGCAGGTACCAGGAGTGAGGGTAAGTCTCATTGACATCGGACATGAGGCCATCATTGATGTCCAAAGGGTCTGTGTAGACCAGCACACCAATAACGCCATAGGGTGCTGCATTGATGGCCTGGATGAGAGAAAACATGGCAGACAATTTTATCTATCTATCTATCTATCTATCTATCTATCGAGCATACATTCTCTTTTTCAGCAACAATCTCACACTCCCACTGTAACAGACATTCCCACCTGGGAGTTGCCCAGTTTCTCGTAATTGTTATGTATGCATTTTGTTGTTTGTGTAGTATTTTACTGTCATTTGGTTTCTGTTGCCCAATTCACCTGTGTCTCTGTTTGTCTCCTTTTGACAATAGTCCCTTGGTTTTTTTTTGTCTCACCTGAACAGATTGTTTTTGCTCTTTCTTTTTTCACTTTTCATCATTTACACATGTAAACACACAAACCATAAAACATAGCCAAACTTACAACATTATTATTTTTCAAGATGGCAATAATTAGTGCAATGTGTAGGCATACTCACTTTATCAGCTCTTCCTGCTCCACCATATCTGGTGATAGCGATGGTTCCTCTTAGGTCCAGTGTCTGGTTCAGTAGCTGGTAGTCACTTGGTTTCCCCTCGTTGGCATATACCAGTTTCCCCTAAAATCATTGTTAAAGTCAACACTCTGTCAGCAAAGTGCCCTTGGATAATTAGTACATCAGCTGATATGAAAGGGAAAAAAATCATCTCGCGAGTCCCTAGGGGAAGCTGCAGGTTGAGAACTGCTTCACTAGAACATTGTGCTTCCACGGTACTTTATGGTTTCAGATATATTTTATGTAATGTTGACCGACAAAATTGTACTTTCATTGAATCCTTATTATGGCCTCCTCCTGCCCTAAAATCAGATAGACACAGATAGAAGTATTATAAATCAGCTAGATTTATTATTCCAAACAGATGGGCTCTTGTTGGTTTATGAACCTGGTTTACACCATAACCGTTAACGTTATCTCTGCTTGATAAGGCATGTGAAATGTTTTGGCCTTGAGGACACTGCTCCAGTTGTGAAACAGCAAGGCTCTATGGCACCAGTAAAAAACATAAAAGCTTTTCACACCTGGCATTGACTGCCTATTGAAGTGAGCTACAGACAAAATTCTTTTTTTTTGTTGCTATTTATGCATTTTTGTTGTGTCTTTTTCTACCGTTTTACGAGTCTTGATGCCATTTGGTTATTGTGCCCAGTTCACCTGAGTCTGTTTGTCTTCTTGATTTTTGTTGTCATTTTCTTTTGGGGTGACACATTTTTATAAGCCTTGGGATGTCCTTATGTCACACACAATTGCATTTCTTCTTTCTTTTTTTTTTTTTTTAGTTTTCACATTGTATGAGCAGATACACTACACCTACTAAACTTAGAATCAAAGCCAGAGTCTCTTTATACAAATTCTGAGCTTATATTTTGCAATATAGTATATACATTATATTATATACTATTATATTATATATTATATATATATATATATATATATATATATATATATATATATATATATATATATAGTGTAGTGCAATAGATGTGAAGACACATTTTGCACTATACTTACATTTGACATTGTGGGTGTTTAGTCAGCGCTAGTCAGACTTATAATGAGTGCAACAGTAGAATGAACTTAACTTCTTAGATCACCATTACAATCAACCAATAGTAAGGAGTGCAAAGGTCAGAGTGTCTTGACAATAGATAAAATATTCCTGTCATCCTATGATCATGTATGACAGAGAACAGTGCTACCAAGTTAAGAAAGGAGCCTCAAATAGCCTCAAAGGTCGTGACCTGCACTGCATGACAGTGAGGAGTAATATCCTGACAATCATGTGATTTTTATAGATTCAGTGAATTTTTACTTCTTTGCTTAGTTTTAACACAGGGAGTCCATCTGACGATCTCTCTGCCATTATCTTACATTCGCTTGTCTCTATGCCAAACTGTTCATCCATCTATCTCTGCACAATAGTTTGACAAACATACATTACTTAAGATGTACCTATAAGAAGTTTGTGTGGGGCAGGGGCGGTCTTACTATTAGGTAAAGGTAGGCAACTGACAGCCAGGGCCCCGCAAAAGACAAGAATAGAACTAATGTAAACTTATTTTTAATGAAATTATTGTTGAAAAACACCCCTCTTTTTGTTACAATAAATTATTTCAATCTTGAATCATGGTCACCCCCATTACTCAGGCTGTAGTGGGCTATTCTAGCTAGATTTGCCACTTGACTTTAAGCTTATTTGTTGTGTTCTTTTATCTTTCTATTTTACTTGATTTGATTCTTTTAATGCAATGCATCTTGCTTGTTCTTTTATATGAATTTTATCTTTTTATCTGTCTCTTATCTGCCTTTTATTGATGTAAAGCACATTGAGCTGCATGTTGTGTATGAAAGGTGCTATACAAATAAAGGTTATTATTATTATTATTATTATTATTATTGTCACTTGCCAATGAGTCAGTAGCTGAGAGAAAAGTTAAAAAAATAAAATAAGCAAAGCTACCCAAGTTTATATATAGACAGGATGGATTAAAAAGCGACAGAGTTGGGATTCAGGGGGCCCCATGCTTGCCTTTGCCTAGGGCCCCCAAATCACTAAGTCCGCCCCTGGTGTGTGGTGTGCTGATGTTACCCTATACGCATGTGAATTTGGCTAAGGTCATAAAAATAAAACTTAATATAGCATAGGGCTACAGAGTTGGGTCCCTAGCTTAAAAGCAGTGGTTTTCAACCTGGGGGTCGTGAGACAATGTTGTTTTTTTTTTAGATATATTTCAAAATCTGATATTCAGATTTATTAGCATTTTTTCAATCATTATGATTAATGTATTTTTTATTCTTGTGACAAAATTAATGTTTTCAGCCCTTAAGCTTTTAACTACAATTGTCAAGTAAATAGCCTGAAAAGGTGAAATAAAAATCCACATTTGGTGTCAAATCATCATTTGGTTCATCATTCTCTGTGTCTCTGCCTGCAGCAGGAGGATGTGATTGCATCACTTTGTTTGGGAGGGAAATTAACTGAAAAGGGTGAGAGCTGCTGGCCTGCTGGACATCAGGTATAGGACACACATACTGTACAGCAGGGGGGAGAGGTGAAGCGTAAGGATTTAGAGAATTATGTGTGGTACTTTGAACTGAAAATGGCTTCAAATACAATTCACTGCTCTAAAGTGTATGGTCAGATCTACAGAGATGTTGCTGTTTACCTGTGGGTGTCCAGCAGGGGCGTACGCAGCGTACGGCTGAACCACCTCTGGGTCGTCTTGGTCCGGAGGATAAGACTTCTCTTTCTCTCTGGCAGTGTACAGCACAGCGTCGGACGGACTCACTGAAACAAACAACTCATGGTGACTGATCCTTTGATCTAAAAACAACTGAAACTAATGGGGCTGCTGGAGGAATGAAAGCTATGCCAGTGTGAGTGACTACGAAAACGAAGTTAGCCATCAGTGTGCTCTTTTTTTTAGACCAGCTCCAGTCCTCTGGGGAATGTAATTGCATCTGGAATTTATTACTCTGATGATGTTTATAAACAAAATGTTCCTCCCGGCTGAAGTTTTGCTTTTGATGGGAAACACAATCTAAATTTAATCATTTATGAGTGGCTTGGGAAATAGGGGGATTTTGCCTGTCTGGAATAATGTTACACACATCCATATGTTACAGATAATTAAAAATCAGTTGTACTGAGCTTGTACTTCAGTGTGTCATACAACATAGCTGTCATTGCTCCCACATAGCGCAGCCTAGTAAAATCACACACCCTGGCTCCATCTCACTGAGTAATATTCCTTTTTGACGATCCTGCGATAACTTTTTGCTCGACCGCTCAACTGTTAATCACCCTTTATCCCTGAGCTTCTTTTAACTGGGATGATTTGATCTAGACCGGTAGTTCTTAGCATTCGTAATGATCAGAGGTGTGACCAAGTCAACTTTACTCGGCACAAGTCAGTCTCATGTCTTGAGGCACAAGTCTCAAGTCAAGTCTCAAGTCTAAATGTAGAAACACTAAGTCAAGTCAACAAATCAAGAGTCCAGTATCAATTTAATATCTTAAAGAAAACTAAATATCTAGGACTTTTCAATGCAATATGGTTTTAATAGGGTAAAAACTTGGAAAGTGCATCATGAGTTTGATAATCAGTTTAAATTTCAATAAATTCAATCATTCCATACAAATTCAGAAAACAGAATTTAAACTCAGTCTCTGACTGGTGGAACAAATCTCATAACTTTCAATCCACAAACTCAAGATCTTTTGTCAAAACTTTAGAAACCTTTTCAAGTCATCCAAGTCAAAGTCAAGGCCCAAGTCACCAGAACCCAAGTCAAGTCAGGTCTCAAGTATTCTTTTCATGCATCAAGTCAAGTGTCAAGCAATTAAAATTGTGACTCGAGTCCAAGTCATGTGAGTCGAGTCCCCACCTTTGGTAATGAAGATTTTTATTTTCCCTTTTCAGGCTCTTTCACTTGATTGATTATTGGAAGAAGCTTAGATGCTGCAAATACTCATTATTTCACAAGATGGCACAATAATTAAAAACATTATAATACATTTTTCATTCAATAAATCATCACACAGTCATTCAGATCATCTCCAATCCAGCACCTACACATGTGTGACCATCCCCACTTTCATGCCGACACATTAACCAACCCGCTGACTCACCCACAGTGACCTTATTGGGGTTTTTGGGGTCGGGGAAGGAGAGGTAGACCATGTACTCCTCTCTCCAGGCCTGGTCCAGACCGGTATCCAGGTCCTGCCATCTCTTCAGCATGTATTGCACCGTCCGCTCGTCCCCAGCCGTTGTGGCCATGTGAGGCACTTTGGTCAGCTCCCTATGTGCAGGGAAACGGGCATGAAGAAAGCTCCAGTCCAGTAATTACACACTGTGTGCTGGCTGTTGTAGTCTCTAGTGAAACTCAAAGACAGTTTAAAAGGAATAGGGGCCCAAAAATGGCAGAGCAAACAAGAAAAAACAGGGGCAGGGCTTACTTGCATGCAAAAAAAATTACGTTAATAGAAGTAACTGTGTCCACATGTCAAAAATGAACAGAGGTGGTCTTTTTACACTGTCCGAAGAACACCTGTTTAGGTTGAAATGCGTTGTGTGTAAGTTGGTACCTGAATGCTTTGTGGTATTTTGTTCTTGACTTTGGAAGATGTGCCACCTCTTTTCATGTTTGACATGTGGGCATGATTACTTCTATTAAAGTGATGTTTCTTGCATGCGAGGAAGCCCTGCCCTGTTTTTTCTTGTAGTCTCTAAAAAGTAAAAAGGGCTTTGAGGAACCTTCAGATTGCAAGGGAACGCCAGGGGGACCAGATGACAAATAGTTCATGAACCCTGATGGTACTTCCATGACCCTGTAACATATGGGGATACTTCAAGGAACCTTTAGGAACCTTTGTTACCTAGTGAGGAACCCAAAGGTGCTTATTGGCTCCCTTGGACCTTAGAGGAACCCCAGTGAATCCATAGTGTTTAGAGTGTATTTATGCAAACAGCAAGTCTCTATATCTATCATCATTATGTATGTTTATTTTTACCAAGATACTTCCACTTCCACTGTAAGACACTGAATCAAACCAAATCAAAAAACCTAAACTTTTTTCTTATAAGCCTCCTACTTCACCTGCCTTTTTTCCTCTCTCTCTCTGTTTTCTCAGTTTTTATTTGTGCAAATAAACTAAACCTAATGAACAGAATGAGTGACTGACTGAAAGAGGATTATGTCAGCCTTACTAGACGTTTTGGGTTTATATCACAAGTCATCAGCTCACCGGAGGTTCTCCTGGATCTGGATGTTGTCCACCTCAGACAGGAACTTCTCAATGAGGCTCTCGTCCACGTCCCGCGCCACATCCTTCACCCAGGCCGGGGCCGAGCTGCCGCTGCTGATGCCATAGTGCCCGATGAGGATACCCGTGGTCAGCATGACAGCACCGCACACAGCGGCAATCAACACCTGCTTCAGCATTGTCCTCCCTGGGATTAGGGCTTTGACCAAATAGCTCACCTGAGTCTTGTCCCAGACAGTGGGCTTCCCCAAATGGTCAGTAAATTTCCTGAACTTGGCTGTTGCTCAGGAATCTTGTGTTCTTATGAAGTAGTCAGAGCTTATGTAGGAGAAAATGTTGTTTCTGCTTCTGATTTAATTGTCCCAAATGATCTGTGCATCACCGGCGCAACCTCAGAAGTCATTCCCAATAAGAAACAGACAGGCTCACTGTAAAGTTTACTCATTAATGTTTTGCAGATGGGATGGACTTTATCCCTTTGTGTGTGTGTGTGTGTGTGTGTGTGTGTGTGTGTATGCATGTGTGTGCGTTCCCACGCATGTGTACTGTATATTTGCACACACTTGAGTGTGCTTATGTCTGCCTGTGTGTTTGTGTATGTGTGTGTTTGTGTTACAAACATGTCATGATAGTAAATCCATTTATGGTCAATGCCCAGACTGATACTATGTGAGTTTCTATGAAAACAAATAGAATTTCAGGATTTTAGTTATATCAACAAGTGACATCTTCATTTTGTTTGAAACTGTAAACCTCCACAAATATCTGAAGACAGAATCCAACATGGAATAGTGATTTCTGAGGAAGAGGTCTTTGATGCAGTAGCATCTCTCAAAAAGGGTTAATCTCCTGGTCCAGATGGATTCACTGCTGAGTTTTATAAAACCCATAACATGTTGAGGGATCCTTTGTTGATCCTTTGAAAATGGATGTACACTCATTCAAGACGGGTGAAATTCCCTCAAGTTTGAATCAAGCTTCTAATTCTAAAGATGTACAAACATGCAGAGGAGTGCTCTTCTTATCGCCCAATCCCACTTACTGAGATAAATTTTGGTTTAAGTAGCTTGAAGACCAGAGATGCTTTTACCATAACTAATTCAATTGAATCAAACTGGATTCATGGCCAAAAAGGCAACCCCCCTTCAAATGGCTCCAATGTACAGATCAAAGAATACAATGAATGAATGACAAAGAGCATCTAACATGCTAACATGCTTGGTATAGCTAAAGTAAGATAAGGCTAGATGATTATGAAAAACTTGAACTATGTTTTAGAAAGGGTATAGTTTCCATAATGCTCGCTTCATTTGAAAAGCATGGGGAAAAAAGCAGGATATTTTGTTTGTGTGATATGTGAGTTTGCTGTTTCTCTTTTCTTTTTTTATGATGTTGTACACCCATGTAACTACTTGGTCATGTAATGTAAGTCTATGTGGGCTGGGCACCTTATGTGTATGACACTTTAGTAAACTAATTAATCAATCAATCAATCAATCAATCAATCAATCAATCATATAACATCAGTGTCTTGCATATTCAACAATGATGCATTGATGACTTTCCAAATAAAAACAAACAAACTTGGAGATACCCAAAGTGTTACCCCCCTTGTGCACTTACATGGTGGGTCCCTTATGTGAATCAATTAATATGCTTTGGATATGGTTAGTATGAATCATAGATTGTTTGTATCATTGCCACTCATTGAGGATTTGCACAAAATATGGCTGAGACCATGGGATGGGATTTTCTAAT
This sequence comes from Centroberyx gerrardi, assembly GCF_048128805.1. NCBI lineage: Eukaryota > Metazoa > Chordata > Actinopteri > Beryciformes > Berycidae > Centroberyx > Centroberyx gerrardi. Next base: position 26,192,100 of record NC_136004.1, on the reverse strand, counting down.
TTTGCAAAAAGTCCTGTGTCGGAAAAATGAAAAAGAATTAATGAAGAAACTGAAAAAAGAACATTTAACCCTCATAAAATGTGTGACTGTATTTCTATGACGAAAATGTGCTATAATCCATATAATTCAGTCAGTGCTGTAACCAAACTAATGGCACACTCTAGTGGTAAAATATATAATTACTACTGACAACAACGTGGAACTTCCTGTCCAGCGTGGAAATTTACTTCTATTTCCTGCTTAAATATATTTTTTGCTCTCACACTGTTTGTGTTCCACATGAAGGCTTTTATTTTGAAAAACACAGACAGGAAGTATTGTTTGTTTTTGTTTTTTTCTAACTCATGCTGCATGGACACTAGTGTGTATGAGCAGACATGAAAAGACGTGCTGAAATCAAACATATTATCTCGAATTAACAGTTATGTCACGATGTATTGATGTTATACTTTGACCTCAAAATGACGTTTCCCCTGGTTTCTCCCAGCATGCATTCCGGGTTCATCTGTTACATTTTCACTTTCACTCTCGCACTTAGCTTCGGCTGAACCTGGCAGACACGAGAGGATACAGTAAGTAGAAACATTCGTAGATATATATGTGTAAACTCGTGTTAAGAGTGGAAGGTAATAGACAATATTATGTCTTAATTTTGGTGAAAGACACGTTTTGTTTCTAGCGATTCCTGACAATGAATGAATGGAACTTGTGTGAAATCGAAACCATTGTATCAACTGTCATAACTACTATTTGTTCTTGTGTACGAGCCTAGCTTATCACGGAAGTTGGGTTGGCTCATTTACTGTACTGTGCATTATTTTGTGCAATAACTCGATTAACTAGGCAACCATGACTGAGTTTTGTGCGTAAATGAGACATCCAACATTTAAGAAAGCGACTGCTAGTTTTAGAAAAGAAAAAGATCCAACATGCCCAAGGTACACATGGATGTGGGGAAATAAAACCTGAGTTTACTGTGTTTCAAAGTTGCTGGTGTACTTTGTCCCCATCCCCAAGAGGAATTACAAATAAGAATTGTTTGGAAAAATCAAGTTCTGCTTTCATTTGATCTGTTAAAGGATAAGAAGAATGGTGTGATAACTAGTCAGTTGAGAGACATTAAGTTTTCTGTTTCAGTGTACTAATTTGATTACACTGTATAATTTTCAAAAAACAATTACCTGAAGTACTGATGCATGGTAGTTGCAGGATAAATGCATGACTGATACAATGGCAATACTGTATTTGTTTCTCAGTCCATTCCACAGTTTGTTAACATACTTAATAATTAATTTTAGCAGCTCTAATCTCCGCCATACTCATCCAATCTCCACTCATGTTCCCTGCACGAGCCTAGCTTATCACTGAAGTTGGGTTGGCTCATTTACTGTACTGTGCTATATTTTGTGCAATAACTCGATTAACTAGGCAACCATGACTGAGTTTTGTGCGTAAATGAGACATCCAACATTTAAGAAAGCGACTGCTAGTTTTAGAAAAGAAAAAGAGTGATAGCACAAATTTAAAACAAATTTATAAGGACAGTAACTTAAGTCCTGGGCTGACAAAGTGTTAAACACTTTTACATACGGGATCCTCTATATTCTAAACACTAAAGGTAATGATGTTTTATTATTTTAATGTTATTAGAAAATGCATGCATAGCAGTCTGGAATAGAACTCTTAAGCTGTATTATTTTTTGATGAATTTGCCCCCTCTGGCAGGTGAGAAGTTCCTCGTTCCTGTTGCCACCATGTTAGCAGCTCCTGTCCTCCTGCTGCTGCTCCTACCCTGTGCTCCCTCATTAGGAGCACAGCTACCAGAGCAAGGCCAAACCAAGGAAGCCCCCATAGCCACCAACGGCCAGCCATTCCCCTGGGACCGGATGAGGCTTCCCAAAGCCGTCTCCCCCCTTCACTACGACCTCACCATTCACCCCAACCTGACCACCCTCGACTTCACCGGCGTCGCTCGCATCCACCTCGAGGTGCACGAGGACACAAGCACAGTCGTTCTCCACATCAAGGAAATGCAGATATCCAAAGTGCTGCTCTTGGCACCCGAAGGCGCGAGACCGCTCCGGTTTTTGGAGTATCCTCCTTTCCACCAGCTCGCCCTGCTGTCCGACACGGTGCTGACCAAAGGGAGGAAGTATGAAGTTCAGCTGGAGTTCGCCGCCAACTTGTCTGACAGCTTCCATGGTTTCTACAAGAGCTCGTACCGCACCAGCAGTGGGGAGACCCGGTAAGACTACAAATAACTTCCCTCTCACTTACTGCGGTTAAAGGTGCTACAGGTCGCATTTTAACCACATTGATTTTGAAGCATTAGTATAATAACCGTAAACAAACAAGACCATCGCCAAGATGGTAGCCTCTACCAGCTACTACACTGCGTTTTATTGGATATCGCAGAATATCTGCTGTACTGATTTATGGCACAAAGGGAGATTACTTTATAGCACAAAACAGGAAGAGGACGCTGTTCTTCCAGTGCAAACACAGCTAAAGCTTTCAGAGTTTCACAATGGTGACAGGGAGCAACAGGATCTATGGGAAACATGGTCTTAACTTTGAGAAACAGCAGCACTAACAATACCACAAGCGTGAGATAAAGGCTATCAATCATCTTGACCTTGGTCTTATTTGTTTACTGTAATTATATCAAGGTGTCACAAAGAATTTGGCAATGATATATTGATGTTGAAAAACGCTACACGTAGCACCTTTAACTCACTTTCTTAGTGTTCTTCCAGGATGTTATCTCAAACATAACATAACTTTAATACATTATCAGGGTTCTGGCGTCCACCCAGTTTGAAGCGACCAGCGCTCGGGCGGCCTTCCCCTGTTTTGATGAGCCGGCCTTCAAAGCCAACTTCACCATACGGATTACGCGAGAGCCACGCCACATAGCCATATCCAACATGCCCAAGGTACACATGGATGTGGGGAAAGAAAACCTGAGTTTACTCTGTTTCAAAGTTGCTGGTGTACTTTGTCCCCATCCCCAAGAGGAATTACAAATAAGAATTGTTTGGAAAAATCAAGTTCTGCTTTCATTTGATCTGTTAAAGGATGAGAAGAATGGTGTGATAACTAGTCAGTTGAGAGACATTAAGTTTTCTGTTTCAGTATACTAATTTGATTACACTGTATAATTTTCAAAAAACAATTACCTGAAGCACTGATGCATGGTAGTCGCAGGATAAATGCATGACTGATACAATGGCAATACTGTATCTGTTTCTCAGTCCATTCCACAGTTTGTTAACATACTTAATAATTAATTTTAACAACTCTAATCTCCGTCATACTCATCCAATCTCCACTCATGTTCCCTCTGTAATTTACCTCTTAAACCTCTCTCTTCTCCATTACTCCACTTCTCCATTTCCACCCCTATACTCGTCTGTTTCCAAGGTGAAAACAGTGGAGTTGCCAGGCGGTTTGCTCGAGGATCACTTCGACACCACTGTGAAGATGAGCACGTACCTGGTGGCCTTCATCGTGTCTGACTTTCTGTCTGTAAGCAAGACCACCCAACACGGTGTCAAGGTGAGGAGGACGGACATTGGCCGTTACTTAGTTCTCTCAACAACTGTGCTGATAATTCCCATAAAACATGGCTAGCTTTATTGGTTGCTATGCAGTTGCTTATGGTAACCAGGGAGCAAGTTAGAAATCTTTCTGACTTTGTTTTCTCCTATTGTTTATTCTAGTGCTGAAAACAATTAGTTGATTAATCCATTAGTCAATCATCAGAAAATTAATCGATTATAATTTTGATAATCGATTAATCGTTTTAGTCATTTATCAGGTAAAAATACCACATTTGCTGGTTGCAGCTGGTTGCTTTTCCCTGTTTCATATCATTATAAAATGAATACTTTGGGTTTTTTTTGGCTGCTGGTCAGACTAAGTAAGCAATTTTAAGAATCACTTTGGCTCTGGAAACTTGTGATGATTTTCTAAACTGATTAATCGAAAAAAATAGACGCTAGATTAATCGATAATGTAAATAATCGTTAGTTGCAGCCCTTGTTTATTCTTATGTATGTTTACTACTTTGGAGAAACCATTTCAGACAGTATATATGCGTTGGTAACTGTTTTATAAAAGCCACAAATCCCTTGACAGAAGTGAACATATACTATACACTATAGCAATAATACCCAAGTTGGTGATCTTTACTGCGATTCCCATCAGATTACAGTCTACGCCGTACCTGAGAAGATTGACCAGACGGCCTTTGCGTTGGATGCTGCTGTGAAGCTGCTGGACTTCTACGATGACTACTTCGATATCCCGTACCCACTGCCCAAACAGGGTCAGTGGAAATACAGCTTGTGTTATTGCCACACAGATGAATAGACTTTAATTTTAGGAAAGTATATCAAAGATGAAGATGAGCGATTTTTCCTGTTTTTCCAAGTAAGGAACAGGGAGAGGGGGATGTGGTTCAGAGGGGACATGCAGTGTTTCTTGAAGGCATGAAGTACTGTAACACCTATATAGTATATGAATGAACCTAGCATATTTAGCTTTATTTATGTATTCACTGTTGTTCCCTACAGACCTGGCTGCTATCCCTGACTTCCAGTCAGGCGCTATGGAGAACTGGGGGTTGACCACCTACCGAGAGACGGGCCTCCTCTTCGACCCCGACAAGTCCTCAGCTTCAGACAAACTGGGTATCACCCTGGTCATCGCCCACGAGCTCGCACACCAGGTAGCTGGCCTGGATCTGTTTTGTCTATCAGGGGGCCTACTGCCCTGGGCCAGTGGTTCTCAGCCTGGGAATTGGGGATATGAGATGTTTTGATTTGATTTTGCAGGGGTTGCAAGATGATATAGAATGTAACAACATATATCTAATACAAAAATGTATCATCATGTGTTTACTATTTGCAATAGCTGAACATTTTTCAACCTCTAGGCCTCCACTTGTAAGAAATCTGGTGAAATAGCCTGAAAAGGAAAAAAAAAATCAAATATCTAATGTCTACAGTACAGTTAAACAGGACTAAACCTTTATATGCGTTTGTCAGTTAATTTGCTTTTGATAGCTTTGGCTGGTTTCTGTCCTTGCATATGGAAGTTGTTCTTATGTGCTCTCCTCCCTGTCCAGTGGTTTGGGAACCTGGTGACCATGGAGTGGTGGAACGACCTGTGGCTCAACGAGGGTTTTGCCAAGTTCATGGAGTTCATCTCTGTTGACATCACCTACCCAGAGCTGCATGTGGTGAGAGCGGAGCACAGGGAGCTGACTCACAGCTGGCACCTTACATAGAACATGTGAATCAGCACACTGAGCGGTCAGAGGCCGTCATACACATCCACAATTGTCTCTTCCTCTGATTTACATTACATTTACATTTACATTACTATCCACAGTATGGTGTATATCTCTCACTCTACTCCTCTATACCTCTCTCTCTCTTTCTGTTCAATTCAATCTTTTTTGGAAATCGATGTTGCCAATAAAAATAATAAAAAAATAATAAATAAACAACAAAAAATGGACAAATGGTATTTTGAAATGTAAAAAAACGTCAAGTCCATTGTACAAGGTTGTGTATGTTTTCTGATCCTGTGATTGGTCGAGAGCTAGCTAGGCCTATCGGTGTTGTCATAGTTGTCATGGGCATCAGCACCTGATGGTAACCAGTTTATTTCTCAATATGACGGGTGGAACATTCATAATCAGTGACAATTACAGTCATACAATGAAATGTTTTCCTACCCAGTAGATGACTTCTACTTTACTTGATACTGTTATATCAAGCAATTATCACCAATAGAATTACATTGGCTGGTTGGCTAACATGGGCAAAATTATTTACAGGCAATCCTTTTTTTAACCTTGGCAACTCTGTCCTTCTCTCTTTCCCTTCCTCTCTTTAACCCCTCCCACCCCTCTCTCTCTCCCTTTCTGTCTCTTTCCTCCTCTCTTTGTCATCCCCGCCTCCACACTCTCTCCCTCACTGTCTACCTCTGTCTTCCTCTCTCTTTCTTTTCTCTCAGGATGACTTCTTCCTGGGGAAATGTTTTGAGGCCATGGAGGTGGACTCCCTCAGCTCCTCCCACCCGGTCTCCACCCCCGTGGAAAACCCCGCCCAGATCCAGGAGATGTTCGACGACGTCTCGTACGATAAGGTCTGCCTCTCCTCCAGTCAATTTGATGCTGATATATTTGATGTAGCCATTGTACATGTCCCACTTTTTGCTGCAAAAGAATTGTTTTCAAGTTAAGCTTTGCTCTCTTCCATGGTCAAAAGGTACAGGGAATAGTCTGGTAATTGGTGGGTTGAGGGACAGTAGTGTTTTGTTTTACAATATGCTAATTTTATTCTACCGTGTTACGTTCAAGAAAAAAATGTCTGCAGTACTAATACAGGATAGATGTAGGATGAATGCATGAGGGTGGACTTCTACAATGGCTACCACTATAGGTGATTCAGTTTAACTACATAAAAACTGGAAAAAGAAACAAAACAAAATTCAAAAGTTGAGACAAAAACATTTAAATAAAGTGGCTCATAAAAAGAGCTCACTCCAAACAGAGAAAGTTTGTGAATTGTTTATTTTCAGGGTGCCTGTATTTTGTTTATTTTCAGGGTGCCTGTATTTTGTTTATTTTCAGGGTGCCTGTATTCTGAACATGCTGCGAGACTTCCTGACTCCTGAGGCCTTTGAGATCGGCATTATCCGTTACCTGAAGCGCTACAGCTACCAGAACACTGTCAACAGCCACCTGTGGGAGAGCCTGACTAATGTGAGTACTGTGTGTGTGTGTATGTATGTACGTATTAGGGTGGGTGGGGGGTACTCCCAAAAAATTAACACATATATTTTGGCAGAATCACCGGTGGTTAGTTTCACATTTACATTAGAAAAAAGAGCCATTTGATATAAAAGTGTATATACAATATGTGTATTTGGATCTTGTGAGGGCTATTACCATGTCTAAAATTAAATAATGATCCATTTTAATGGGATGGTAGCTCAGAGGTTAGAGAGGTGTGCTTGTGACTGGAAGGTTGGTGTTTTGAATTCTGGAACTGCTGGGAAAAATTTGTGCAGGTAAAACGAATGAGAAAAGGCACTTAACCCCTTAATGCTCTAGTGGAGCTGCTCAGTGACCAACAGTAGAAGCCTGTGGGCGGATTGGGCAGCTCTCAGATGTGAAATGTGAAGCAGGTCGGTGTAGAGAATGCATGTTCAACTAACCTTCCCTCAGCAAATATATAAAGATTTTAAAAACCCATTGTAATGGCCAGTATGGCCTGCCCCAGTTATCTCAACTAAAGTGAAAACAATATTTGAGGGATATTGTCCCAGGAAATGGCTGTTCTTCAGGCAGCCACAAAAAAAACTTAATTGGCAGATAAATTGGATATAGTTCATTTTCCTCCCCATTTATCGATATCAGTATCAGGCTAAAATATATCAGTAGTACCAGTTGTCAATATATCATTTAGGCCCTGATGTGTTTGTGATTGTGTTTCTGTGTGTTTCTCCACCAGATCTGCCACTCAGATGATCTGGACGAGGGCCGAATGAAACAGAATGAATTTTGCTCCAAGAGCAAGCTCCAGTCTGGAGCCTCTGTAAGTGTTCATGTTACACAGCAAGTGGTTTCAATCATAGATCGACTCCTACAGTGCTTAAAATTCCCAATAAGCACGGCTAGCCATGGTTTATCAAAGAGGGAACACTTGTGGTTACCAGTTACCTAGTTAAGTGATCTTTCTTGCTGTCTTGCTCCTGTTTTTTTACTATTATATATGTATACTACTTTGAAGAAAACCTTTCAGACAGTACACATGCCTTGGTAGCCACTCCATAAACGCCATAATAATAGAGTACATGTGTTACTATGATTAGGGGTACTTCAGTGATGCTGACAGTAACTCTTACCTAGGTGCATCATCACTGTACCCATAATCACAGCAAAGAATGCCTTGTACTACTGATATAGTCATTGCCACGGCATTTGGTAGCCATCTTGTAGCAATACATTGTTATGATGACTGAGTGACTAAGCATATGTTCTGTTTTTCCTGTAAATGTCTAAAGTACTGTTAATTGGCTATGCCTTGAATCTGTCACTGTTTGTGACAGGCTTAGCAGGTATGTGTGATCACTGAATCATTATGTATCCTACTATGCGTTGGTGTGTGTGTCTGTGTGTGTGTGTGTGTGTGTGTGTGTGTGTGTGTGTGTAGAAATGGTACTCTGGTGATGAGCTGGACGTCAGGGCCATCATGGACACCTGGACGCTGCAGGAGGGCTTCCCACTGGTCACTGTGGAGGTCAGAGGTCGCGAGGTCAGGCTCAGTCAAGAGCGTTACCTGAAGACAGACGACCCCTCCCTCACCGAAGGGTAAAATGTGATGATGATTGAGACCGTTCTGGCAGATAGTTTCACATGACAAGTCCTTTTCCAACAGTATACAAGTCGTAGCAAAACAGTAAAAGAACTACAAATTGTAGAAGTTCCTCTTCCTGCATTCATCCTGAATCTATCCAGGGTTAGTATTGCAGGTGATTCTTTCTTGATGTTATGCGATAGAACCTAATTAGTAGTAGTAGTAATACAAAAGTCTTAATGTCTCTCGACCCAACCAGACCATTCCTTGTAACTTCTAAGATCTGAAAGGACAGCAGTTGATTTTTTCCCCCTCTTGGGTATGAAGCAAAAGTGCAGCAGTAGTATTCAAGTATTCACTGAACAGTGTCTTCTACAATAGCTACATATATAGCTGTAGCATTTTGTTTTTATTTCCTGTTATAATCATTTTGTGTTGATAGATTCCTGTGGCAGATCCCACTGACCTACATGACCAGCGCCTCCAACACCATCCACCGCTTCCTGCTCAAGACCAAGACTGGTGAGAGTTTTGCTGAATTTGCTGTAATGCAAATTTTTCATCCTTTAGCCTCATGCAAATCTGTTGAATTCTATTTAAATGCTATAAAATCTCAAAATCTCTACAGATTCTGTGTTATGTGCAATACCCAATGGCTATGTTTACTATCTATTACTACGTTTACTACTTAAATATTGGCCATACTCCGGTTAAGACCTTATTCAGACGATTGAACATCCCTGTTGCTCTGAATAAACCAATTAACAGAATAGTTAATTGGTTAGTGTCCCGCCTACAGATAGAACAGTCCACCAGCAAAAAAAGTATGAAGCTCCTCCCTCTTTGAATGAGCAATAGTATGTTACTTCCCAGTAGTAATAGTAAGTACTGCAGGCTGCCATGTTTTTTGTTGACATCAAAATGTACCCATAATGCTGTGCGAACCACTGTGAAAACCAAAACTGACGGGAGTAAGATGTTTCCAAAGGAGTAAGATGTTTCCGCACACAGTAACAGTTTGGGTCTATCACAAAAATGCAATAATACATTTGTGTAATAGAGGCGTATTTTTTAGATACCATGAATTATGCCCGTCACCTCACCCACACCCCTCCAAATAAAACATCTCATGGCCCGCTGTGCATTTCCAGCTCCCCAGGTTGAGAACCACTGCAGTGCACAATCATTCAAAGCGGTAACCTAAAACAAGCTGATCTCCTCCTCCCTGTAGATGTCCTGTACCTGCCAGAGGAGGTGGACTGGGTGAAGTTCAATGTGGACATGAGTGGCTACTACATGGTCCACTATGAAGGCCAGGGATGGAGCTCCCTTATCAGACTGCTGCAGCACAACCAAACAGCGCTCAGCAGCAACGACCGCGCCAGCCTCATCAACAACGTCTTCCAGCTGGTCAGGTCTGTTAAAAACCCACTTTCATTATGCCTGCCAGCGGCTTACGGCTCAGCTACACCGGTGCGCTTCTGTCCCATCCGTTTGTGTTAGCCAGTTACTTCAATGCTGCTGCTGCACTGGCAGCGCACGCAGCATGTTGACCGATCTGAAGACGGAGCCGGATCAGAGCCGCAACTTTGGAGATACGCATGGCTTCTGTTTTTGTCGGACTACGCAGCGGTCTGTTGCATATTTGAGCCATATAAATGTATAGAAATGCCAAGATTTTGCTTACTATAGTCATTTATCATCATGTCAGCAAACAAAATAGAGGATACATGAAAAGTCACTGAAATAAGGATCTATGGAGCTGCTGAGAAGCCTCCTATTTGGCTACAGTACGCCTACACTCTCAAAAAAAAGTGACATGAGTATTCCTATATGGGACATTAATGTTCAAGTACAACTTGTTTATGGAAAAATAAGCAAAACTAGATAATTGTGTTCCCTTGCCAACAGATAAAGTGTAGATAGGCGCAACACAACCAGCAGACCACAGCGGAACAAGAATGAACCTGGTGTAGCAGCTTAAAATGCCGTGCTGCAACTGGGCCGCTTGGCAACCCAGCAGCATTTGACTGGCAGCTGATTAATTAATGTTAATTTGAAGTGCTTCATTTGTGTTCCAGCGTAGGGAAGGTGAAGCTGGATACGGCTCTGGAGCTGTCCCTGTACCTGTCCAAAGAGACTGAAATCATGGCTGTGACCCAGGGCCTGGGGGAGCTGGTCCCGCTCTACAAACTGATGGAGAAGAGAGACATGATGGCCCTGGAGAACCAGATGAAGGTTAGTGAAGACTAAGCGCAAGCCTGGAAGTGGGCTGCAGAGGGCAGTGGTTGCCTAAAGGTTGGAGGAGTGGGCTTCTGGATAAAAGGTCACTGGGCTGAATCCCAGACCAGATGGGAAAAATCTGGGCGGCGAAAATAAAAGAGAAATGTTTCCTCAAGAACTACCATTGTGATGCCCTTGAGCAAGGCACTTAACCCACTTGAAATTATATTATTTGCACTTTGTAATATTTTAAATTGTTGTTTACATTCTAGCAAGGCAGTGCCATCACTAGAAAGATTTTTGGCTCAAAAATAAACAGAAATCTGCACAGTCATACTTTGTTGTCATTGAACCTTTATTTATTACATCGTATCGTCATATCGAATCATGAACCCCATACTGCGTATCGAATCCGGCATATTGTCCCATGATCCCTAGTAGCAGACCATTCCTTGTAGCTTCTGACAGCTCAAAGAAGCAGAAGAGCCGTTCCTGGGGATGGAGCCAGAGTGCAGCGCAAGTTCAGCAAGCATGCAGTAAAAAGAGGGATTTATACAATGGCTACATCTGCATTAATCTGTCTTTCCCAGGGTTACATCGTGGAGCTGTTCCGGGAGTTGATTGACCGGCAGGAGTGGAGCGACTCTGGCTCGGTGTCTGAGAGAGTGCTGAGGAGCTACCTGCTGCTGTTTGCCTGCGTCAGGAACCATCCTCCCTGTGTGGCCACCGCCACCCAGCTCTTCAACAAGTGGAGGGACTCTGACGGCAACATGAGGTCAGGACTCAACACCCCGTCTCCACATTTTCCTTCGTCTGTTTTGATAGTTGCTTGTTTATGAGTGCTCTATCCAACTATTGTTACAGGCCCTAAAGCAGGGCAAGAAACTTTTTTGTACACTTTCATTACTTTACCACACAACTAGATCATTAAAACAGAGCCTCCAAACGATGGTTGGTCACCTGCCACAGTGGCTGGTAGTGTAGTTGAACCTGCCACGGCAAAAGTAGCATTTACATTAACTAACACTAACATTAACTAGTATGTGGCTGGTGGTGTTTTTTTGAGTCAAAATCTCACCTCTGTTATTCTCTTCTAGCATCTTGTTTTCCCTCTTACAGTTTTCCCAAACGCTAACCTCATTCTCAAAACTCTGCAATTCCCAAAACAGTAAAAGTGTTTCTCACAACACTATTTTTATTTTATTTTATTTTTTGTTAAAAATAAATGAACTCACTGGTGACTCTTTTGTACAAACACAATGCTTGTTGTACATAATATTTTGCATGCAATGATTTACGCAATGAACAACTGTGTCAATACGATTGTGAAATGTACATAGCAGGCTGACAAAAGTACAATCTGTTTTGACTGGCAAGTCATTGTCAAATGAGAATTGCGTCAGCACAATAATGTTGTGTTTAGTCTTTTGCAAAACGTGCTCCAGTATTTGCATTTTGTGTGAACACAATGAGAGTTGAAATAGTGCCGTGGCCAATTGCGTTAATGTTGTGGGGTATTGAGGCACTATTTTGACAATGAGGTTACTGTTTCGGGAAATGCGTCTAAGCGATTGAGAAAAACTGTAACTTCTACAGTGTGTTAGCATACATTTATGCACAAATGAATGACAGCAATCCAGCAAGGCCAGTCATATCAGAAGTTATGAAGCCATTGATCAGCGATTGGGTTCTCTGATCTCAAAGCCTTCCCTGTTTTTCAGTCTCCCCACTGACGTCAACATGGCTGTGTTTGCTATTGGAGCCCGAACACCAGAAGGGTGGGACTTCCTGTTTGAGAAGTACCGCCATTCGATGCAAATATCCGTCAAGAGCTGTATAAAGTCCGCTCTGTCCATCAGCCCCCTGCAGGATAAACTCAAGTGGTGAGTGCTTTATATGTGCAGTGGAATAGAGTAAAGAAAAAGTAAATCCTAGTCAAAGTAGGGGGAATGTCAATTTTTAAACGTGTATTATAGCGGATTCTGCAACCTCTTTTTCTCCTTCCCACCTTCTCTCTTGTTTTCTCCCTCCTTGCATTTTCCTCCCTCTCACACTCTTCCCCCTTTCTCCTTCTTTCATTTTCCTCCCTCTCTCTTTCCATTTCCCTCTTTCTCTCCTTTCTTTCATCTTTGTTTCCCTCTCTCTCCTCTTTCCCTCTCCTTTTCTGTCCCTTTCTATTTTTATTGCTCTCCTTCACCCTCACTCTCTCTCTATCCTTCTGTTTTCCTGTCTCTCTCCCTCCTCTCTGCTCTCTCCCCTTTGTCTCTCCATCTCTATCTCTTCTTCTTCTCCCTGACTCTCTCTCCCTCTTCCTCTCTATCCTCTACCCTTTTCCCCTTCCATTTTCCTCTGTCTCTCTCTTTCCATTTCTCTGTCTTTCTCCATCTCTGCCCCCTCCCTCTCTGTCAATAGGATGATGGAGCAGAGCCTGCATGGTGAGGTGATGAAGACTCACGACCTTCCTCATGTGGTCATCGCTATCAGCAGGAACCCCCGTGGCTACAAGCTGGCGTGGGACTTCCTCCGGGCCAACTGGCACGCCCTGGTCAAGAAGTCAGTCTCTGCTCTCAACCCATCTCACATTTAGATTTCTGTCTTTTTTTTTTTAGCCTTAGTCAACCTGGAAGGTTCATGGAAAGTCCAGTATAGAGAGTCCAGTACGACCACAGTCTTCTGCTGTTGGGTTAGGAGTTGACTGACTCCCTCAAAGGCAGCTTGACAGTTAGTTGACAATTGTTGAGGAAAGAGAGCGTTCTTCCTGCACTTTCCCTTCCCAGGCTAGTCCCTAATTTGACCTTTCATTTACAAGCTCGCTTCCTTAACCTTTACGTTAGCACCGCCTCCATATGTCTCATTGATAAATGTTCAAGGAGCGATTTTCTGGGCGTCACGCTGAATCTGAGCTCTTTGGCTATCAGGGTTGGAATTGAACCTGAAGGGAAGGAGGGAGGTACATCCAAATTGCAGATCAAACATGTTTATTCAGGCAAACAACCTATGTGTTGTGGCTACTTGTAAACCAGGATTGACTCTCATGTTAATACACTACTTCTCATTTGTCAAGCTTAATTAATCATCAGTTAGGGTTGTTGCAAAGCAGTCAGCAATCAGGTCTGCTATCGAAAATGGGACTTTTACAGAACAAAATGTTATGGTTAGAGGTGACTGTGGGCATGTCAGAGAAGTCCTATAGGTCTTTGCATGGCACGTCTGAATTCCAGTATTTTGCTCTCAACTGAATGTTATATACTTAAAAATTAGGTGTTCATCGGGATTCCTTTAAGATTCAAAAGAAGCCAATAAGCACCTTAGTGGTCCTCACTAGACATAATATCCCTGAAGGGTTCTTTGAAGAACCCCATATGTTGGCTTTTGGAAATGGTTGCAGCCAGAAGAAGGTCTTTTCCTTTTTAGACTGTACTAGGAGATGTTTTCCAGAGGTTGTTTGTTCTGTGCTTTGGAGGTGTGACTGTGTGTGTTTTGATCCCACAGGTTTGACCTGGGCTCCAGCTCCATAGCACGCATGGTGACCGGAGTGACCAACCAGTACTCTACCAGGGAGATGCTGGATGAGGTAAGCTCTTTTAAAAAATATATATATATATTTTCAGGTTTTTGCAATATAATACAAACTAGTACAACACAAAACCCATACCCGTCTTCCACCCGCCTCCCTTCCTTTTACATACACTCTCCATCACTCTCTTTACAGTAAAGCAGGAAGAGGGGGAGGAAAATATATATATCTAAGAAAAGAAGAACAATGAACAAAGAACCAAACAAAGAACAATGACAAACATACTGAACACATTGCCAGACATAAATGCATTATAACATGAAGCTTGGATGCCCATGACAAAAGTGAGACATGGTGATATGCAAGACTACATATACTATTATAGTCCACGTTATTAAGTTAAGGTATTTTCAGGCTGTGTGTCCGCTCGGGTCTCTCTTTACTGTGTGGGCCTCCATTGCTCGTTATTTTAAATCAAATATATGAGCTGCTGCATGTTCCTGACAGCCCTAAGAACCTGGTATATTTTTAGTGTTCACATCACCGAGTAATAAGAGTTAAAATATTTAAAATGTGGTGTCCTATTAACTCAGTTACCTAAGGCACATGCCACATAACTGCAATGTCCCGGGTTTGTATTCGACATAAGACCTTTGTCGCAGGTCACCTCCCCCTCTCTCCCCCATCTTTCCTGTCTCTCCCTACTGTCAACTATCCAATAAAGCAGAAATGCCCAAAAAATATTTAAACTTTCAGCAAAATAAAGCCATGCTTCAAATGGGTACTAACGGCAAACTGGAAACTAAAATTGTGATAAATGACTATACACAGTTAATTGTGCTGTCCTACTTTCAAGCTTGTCCACCAGAGGAATGTGCATTTTTTGTTCTCATGGCAAGTATAGGATGCATTTTCAAGTCTACCTTCACTGTGTGTGCTCAGGTGCGAAGCTTCTTTGGCTCCCTGACTGAAGAGACGGGCTCAGAAATGAGGTGTATCCAGCAGACGTATGAGTCCATTGAGGACAACATCCGCTGGATGGACAGCCACCTCCCTCTGCTGCAGACCTGGCTGGACAGACGCAGCCTCAGACGCAACACACAACCACAGAAGCGTGAGGATTTATAGGTCCAGGGGAAAGAGAGCAGTTTTCAGTGGATAATATCATCACTCAGGGTGGAAACTACACTCTAAAAACTCATCAGGGGTTCAATGGGGTTCCTGTCAGATCCAAAGGGAGCCAGTAGGCACAATAGGATTCATCACTATATTAAAATATCCCTTAAGAGTGACTTGAAGAACCCCCTTATGTTGAAGTTTGTGGAAGTACCATCAACCCTTTATGAATGGGTTCTTCAAGGAACCTTCTGGGGTTCCTCAGTGTTGTAATCTCAAGGTTCCTTGAAGAACTTTTACTTTTTAGAGTGTAGTTTCACAATGATAGCGCTCTACCATGGTCTTTGCACCTGGATATTTCTGTTGAAAGCTGTGAAGGAGACTTTAAAAAGGAATATTGGTGCACAGAGCAGTAGATGGTCAGGAATTATTGATGGCTGGCCACTATCCAGGTTAGTAGGTTTATACTGTCAACCAAGGTGGGTAGTGTAAGCTAACCAGTGCTTAGTAGAATGAAAAAGGTAAAGTCATAGAAGCAAGGTAAGATACGATAAGTCAGCAAATCAACATAAGGCCTAAACTGCAGGACTAGATGTAACTAGGCCAGGATTTTAAATACCAATATTCATAAAACTAATTTACTAGTTATTTTTTTTACTACCCTACATTTCTACAGCAGAATAGGACCTCCAAATGATCAATGGTTACCTGTTGCTGGTTTTAATTACCTACCTTGTTAATGGGTCCACATAAAAAGGAGCAGTCTTTAGTATGTTCAGATTGGCTGTCTGGCAATTCTGCCAAAATCCAGATTGGCCGAATCACTTTTGAGCTGCAGAACCAGGTGTTTTTTTCTTTTCTATTCTATTCTATTCTATTGTAGTCCATTCTATTCTATTCTATTCTATCCTAATATTCTCATTTTAGTCTCCTCCATGAGGCTTTTGGGTGACAACAGCCAATCATGCACCATGTCCATATGTCCTGCCTGTCACTGTAACACCATTGGCGTTAAAGCTAGTGATCAGTCAGCCATTTGACAGTACCATAGTGATGTGGTTGATAGATGCAGATAGCAAGGCTCTTCAAAGCAGAAAAAAAAACTTCTTCTGTTGCACTTGTTAAATTTCGAATGTCTGTAATTACGTCCGCCAAGGAGGTAATGTTTTCACCTGCATGTGTGTTTGTCTGTCCGTCTGTCCGTCTGTCCGTCTGTCCGTCCGTCCGTCTGTCCGTCTGTTAGCAGGATATCTCAAAAAGTTGGGCACGGATTTGCACAAAACTTGGTATGACCGTTGGTTATGGGCCAAGGAAGAACTGATTATATTTTCATGTCGATTGGCCAAAAGGGGGCGTGGTGGTGGGCGTGGTATTTCACCAAAAGGTGCATAACTGCCTTGCGGGGTGTTCTCGGCCTTGGCGGAGGTCTGTGCTCTACTGAGCACATTTTCTAGTTATTTTTGTAATTGACTTTAAAGAAAAAAAACATTTTTAGAAGTTGAAGTACTGCTGTATTTTTTGGACTCCATATTCCTCCATATTAGAAGTTTGGAGGCTTTGTTCATGCTTTTGTGTTTGTTTTACTTGAATGTTCAAGATTTGTGTGGATGAGTGCAGTGGTAGGTGTTGTAGAAGTCCCTCTTTATACTGTGTTAGTACTGCAGACAATGCCCTCTTCAATATTATATATTAGAGACAAATAAGTAGGATATTGCATTGCAAAATTCTGTTGTCTCTCAACCAACTAGTTACCAGACCGTTCCTTATAACTTCCAACAGATGAAAAGAGAAAGCTTGGATTTTCTTCAAGCAGTACCTCTTAAAAATGTGGGTCTTCTACAACGGCTGCATCTGAATGAATTCTGAAACTTTTCCTATTGCACTTGTTAGATTTCTGTTGTCTTTAAGTGTTGTTATGTAACTGACTTAAATTTATTTTTAATTGAAGGAGGCACTGCTGTATGTTTCTGAGTGTAAACATATATAAGCCTCCATCCTAAATGTTCAGATACAGTTTTTTATGCTGTTCATGCTTGACTTGCCGATGCTCAAGATTTGTGACGAAGACGAATATGAATTCAAGAACTTTATTGAAATACTTCATCAATACCAAATTAACAGCTTATTTATTTTCATGCAACTGTAACATCACTCTTTGTAGGAGAGGATTCCTAGCATTTCTGTTATTTTGTAATCTGAAAATATGTCGTTTTGAATAAAATGTGTGCTTGTTAAATCCTGAACAATAAAATCAAAAAAGCAAAGTCTTCCATTTATTTCATTTATTTACACACCAACGTTTCAGCTACATTGCCTAAATGATGGTGATATTGTTAAACCTTGCTCGTTTGCCCCTGGGAGTTGTATCCTTTGTTCCTTTTTACTCATCTGATCAAAAGGTAAAGCGTTTTGGCCAGTAGTGCATTTCCTGGCCTGCTGGGTAATTTGATACTCATTTGGTTTGTGTTTCGTTCCAATTTCATCACACACACACACACACACACACACACTATAAAACCCACCCCTTGAGCAAATACGCAGGAAGAGGTTCTTTACAGTGTTAACTCAAAACTTGATGTAGGCTGCACTGGCTTGCTCCAAAATGGCAGTGCACCAGTGAAAACCAATTAATTACTGCCTGATTTTTAAACATTACATTATTTAAGACAAGGAAAGAACACTTAAAACACGACTACATCAACATATTGTAGCCATGTGGTAAAAATTCAAATTGAAGTTACTAACTCCTCATCAGATATGCATTAGTGTGTGTGTGTGTGTGTGTGCGTGCATGTTGGGTCTGACCACTACTGCAACATTCCCCCACTCCATCAAGGTTTGATTTATTTACCCTTGAGAAACATGAGACATGCCCACTTCCCGCATATCACACATATACAGACACACAGGTAGGCATATGTACACATACATAAATGCACTTGTGGATTACACACACACACACACACACACACACACACACACACACACGCAGCATGAGATACACCCCATATGCCCTGGTTCCCCTACCAGTTGGTGATGCAGTCGATCAGCATGCTGTCGGAGGTGGCAGGACCCAGAGCTTCAGCCGCCTGAAGTGGAAGAGGCCGCAGTGGGATTTCTTCCCAGTCTCTTTGACTCTGGAGCGGCCATGTTGGCTCCATGTTGGCTCCATGTTGGCTCCATGTTGGCTCCATGTTGATGTGAACGCTAAAGATCTGGACTTCAGCTAACTCTCTCCTATAGTCCACATTTAGGTTTTAACAAAGTTTTATTTCTACTACTACTTATTATTTCTACATTGATTTAAGTACGGGGTGTGTTTACTGTACTTCTTCCACTGCTGCTGTTTCCAAGGTAACCTGTCTCTCACCTGATACCTGCTGGAGAATGGTAGCTGCTCCTTTAAAGCTTCTAATGCAACCATAAAGTCTTCCTGATGGACCTTTAGCACGTCCTGGTAAAACACACCCTTCAACTGATAAAACACACACACACACATACGTATATACATATATATATATATATACACGCACATACACATACACATACAGCAGTATATGCCCTTATAGGCTAAGCACACACTCACAGACACATTAGCACATCCTCATATAACACAGCTTCAACTTCTGAAACAAACACACACGCAATGAGATGCATGTACACATACACACAGAGGCTCCACACACACACAAACACACACCCACACACACTCGAGTGTGTGTGTGTCAGCACACCCACAATAGAAACTGTACTCTGCTCCTGTGTTTTCCCTCCCAGTGCTTCACCTGAGCAGCGCTGTGTGAGGGAAGGTAAGCCCCTTTGGTCCGTCTTGTTAACATTATATTCTGCTTCCTCTTCATGAACTTACTGCTACATTATTTGAAACTGGACGAGCCGGTCTCTCTTGAGTGATTTTAAACGATTAACTTGAAGTAGACTCAATAAGGAGCTGTCTATGCTTTGTTTAGCCAGGATTTATACAGACTCGGCCCCTGGTTCCCACCTGGCTGCCCGCTTACGTAATTAATTTTGACTTTGCACTTAACTTTTATGTGATTTTGATTGTCTCCACCTTGTAAAATTAAAGTTAAAATTTAAGAGTGTAATTTAATATATACAGTACATAAAGATGTATTGTCCTTATGAGAAGAGATAAAATTGAGATGACATAACACAACCAAATGGCTGTTGATTGGGATACAACTGGGTGGGGCATTATCAGCCAAATGCTTGTAATGGTAATTTGGCTGTGGCTGTGTGTCCACTCTGCCAGCCACTTTGACAGGAAACCAAACATCATGCGGAGGATCTATTCTCCTCTAACAATCCAGTTAGCAGGTAAAATAGTGGAAGCACATTGTGGGATAAATTAGCCACTGTGGCTGGTGGACAAACACATTTGTCTCCTGCCCTGGTCGTTTCACAGTATATAGCTAATGTTAGTTTTCAATATGCTCAGGGGCACTATGGCAGGTTAGGGTACTCTCAATACCCGAACCCTAACCCTAACCCTAACCCTAGACCAGCAACCCTTAACTAGGCAGCCTCTCTGACCCAACTTATTTATTTATGTATTTATATCTCACCTTTCAAAACAATTGCTAGAAATTGCTTAGCAACAAATAAAAGCATAGAGTAAAAATATAAAGAAAGTAGTATCTATAAACACAACTAAAGCAACAAGAACAATGAAGTAAACAATAGAACTGCAAAAGAAGGAATAGAAAATAAACACATAAAAATAAATAAAATAAAAATAATTATAAAAAGCCTCTAAAGGCCTTGATAAAAACACAACTACAGCAACATAAACATTGAAGTAAAAATAGAGCAACTATGTCAATCATCATCCTTTTTAACACTTAATTGTATAATGCATGGTCCAACAAATATTTTACAGTAGTAGCCATTGTATAAGATTCTTTCTTGAATGTTAAAAAGTAGAACCAAATTAGAATATTGTACAAGAAACCTCTGATGTCCCTCAACCACCTCGTTGCCACACCACTCCTTACCTGAAAAGAGAGCAAAACTAGATTTTTATTTCCAAATAGTTCCTGTTGGGGATGAAAAACAAAGTGCAGCAGTAGTTCAGTATTTGCATGCAGTAAAAACTGTGACTTCTACAACATCTACTGTATATCTGTGCCTGTTCTCTAGGTCAGGTAGGATTAAGCTGTGTCAGGCTTGAACCCAAACTTTGGTAAATTTAGCTAACCCTAACCCTAACCCTCACACCCAGGCTCAATACTCAGTTTGGGTCTCAACCCAAAGTTTTTGAACCCCTGCCATAAGTTACATGAGCAGTGATTTAATATTTTCGTGGTTTAAGAGTTTTCTTCCATGCGGTATAATTTACTGGTTGACTACTAGCTCATGAGGAGACCCTGGTTTGTCTCGTTATGTTTGTCAAAGTCATAAGATCATTTATATGTTCATACATTTTTACAAAAATGGACCAAAAAGAAAATGTAGGACGTCATTCCAAAATGCTAACAACAATTGTTACATGATGTTCATTGCTCAATATTTAATAATACAAGTTATTACCTAGTTAAAAATATATTATTTTTAAGTAAAAGGCTGTCAAAATGACTTGAAACTTCAACAGTATTACTTTCATGTCAGCAATCAAGGTGTGACAGTTTTCAAATCATGGCTACCTAATTTTGTGATTTTGACAAAACTTGGGGAAATGATGCATCTCAACATTTACACTGATTGGCCCAAGGATGATACTACAATTACAGGTCAAAATAAGGTGACATATTTGTTATAGAGGCCCAGAGGGGGACTGCATCATTTGTGAGGGACCTCATTTAATGTTGCCCTGTTATTCTTTGAAATCTTGTCAGCAGAAGTGGTAGAAATACACGAATTCCTTACTCAAGTAAAAGTAAAAATATCTAAAAATATACTCTGGTAAAAATTGAAGTACCATTTCAAATCCTTTACTCAAGTCAAAGTATAAAAGTACATGGTCTTAAATGTACTTAAAGTATAAAAGTAGAAGTAGTCGTCTAAAAAGGCATTTCTAATGTACTAAACTGGGTCTCTGTTGAGCGTTCCTCTGAATCCCAGATGAGAAAGAGTCTGCAGCTCAAATCACTGACGTTAATTCTCTGCTCTCTTGTTGTTTCTCTCTTCTTTGCAATGCTTCTCTCTCTGTCCCTTTCCCTCCTTTTTGATGGAGTCACTTTGCTGTACAAGCAGCCAATCACATTTGGCACTTGATCAGTTGCTTCTGGTATGGAAGCTGTCTGATATGGATTTTTTTTTTTTTTTTAAATCAAGTTCCTGAGAGTAACGAATTTGTGTAAAAAGTCTTAAGTGGAAGAAAAACCTAAGTAAAGTACAGATACTTGAAAATCTTACTTATGTACAGTGACAAAGTATTTTTACTTTGTTACTTCCCATCTTTGCTTGTCGGAGATGTAAAGAGTTTTGTGCGCTGCTGCTCTGTGAGGTCCTGGTGTCCCGACGCCTCTGACCTGAATACACACTCACACTGTTGGTCACCTGATCAATTTATGAACGTGTATGGAAAAACATTTAATCATCAGGCCTTTGTGTAATACATCAACCAGTGCAGGCAGACACAGCGCTGTACACAATGTGTCTAAATGACTGTGAATTGTGTGAGGTTACTGTAGGATAGACAAGTAGGCTGTTATCTTGTAAACGCAGCCCTTTTATAGGCCCGTTATCTCCTCACCTACAGCAGAGAAACGCTACTAAAATATTCTCAGATCTGGGACAAAATATTTATCAAATGTTGGTCTGGAGTTTAAAGTTAATCTGTATCTGTCTGTTGGTCCATGGCAAGAAAAAGTCTGGAAACTCTTGTTGTAGAGAAAGGGCATCAACATGGTACAACCTGGCCAATCTCTCTCTGTCAGTGGCTTTGGGGCTTGTGTAATCACAACACACACACACACACACACACACACACACACACACACACACACGAACACACACACACACACTCTTCCCTGATCTACCTATTCATCTGTTGAACCTGGGTCTATAAAGCATGCAGCTATAAAGACACTGAATGTTTTTAAATTAATAATGATTTTAATTGATGACAAAATATATACTGTATATAAGTCAAAGTGAACCAGATTGTTGTTTTTTGTCTGCTTGTCCTCCAGGTCTCTACTGTGTTTCAATTCAGGTTTTTTTTTAATTTATTTTTTTACTGTGGTTCTATTTTGATCCACCAAGAGCGATCCACTCAGCTCTGAGATGTCCTTCCAATACATCCCTGTTCTGGAGTAAGACTCGCATTTCTTTGCACTTCTCACATTGTTTATCAAGTGAATTCAAGTGCTTTATTAGCATGAATGTACATGAACAATATTGTCAGTATGACAGTGAGACTGTATCATTCTGGTGCCACATATTCTCAGGGTTTCTTTGTTTTTTTCCTAAAGAAAGGTTTTTCTCTGTTTCTGTTTCTGTGTTTGTATTTTTTATCTCGTTCCACCTCCTTTCCTGTCGTCTTTCCCTCTCTTCCTCAATTTCCCACTCTCTATCTCACTTGCTCACTCACTCCCCTTCCTCTCTCTCCCACTATGTATCACCCTCATCCTCTCATCTCCCTCCCTCCCCATTGCCTCTCTCTACATCCCTCTCACTCCCTCTTTCCCTCCCTCCACTCTCTCCCTCTCTCCACCCTTGCTCCTCTCTCTCTTCCTCTTTTGCACCCGTCCTTCCTTCCCTTCCTCCCTCTCTTTGCCTCTGTCTTTCCCTCTCCATATCGCTTTCCCACACTGTCTCCCTCCCTCTCTCTCCCCTTCCCTTTCCCCTCTTCGTCACCTCTCTCCCCCATCACTCCATCTCTCTCTCTCTCTCTCTCTCTCTCTATCTCTCTCTCTCCCCCTCCTCCTCCTCTCCAAGGATCTTCCTGGGCATCCTGGGCTTTGGTTTCTCCATCCTGTTCTGCACGGCCTTCTGCAGGGTGTGCCACCGCTTCAGGGAGGAGCAGATAGAGAGGGAGGAGTGGCGGCGCAGCGAGGAGGGGCGGCCTCACTCCGTCTATTTCATCCCGTTTCCTCGAAGCATGTCACTGCAGCACAGCGAAGACCGCCCCACGTCGCCTCGATACAGCCAGGAACTGCACAGACCGCCACGATACAGCACCGCCGGCTACTGCGGCCCCCCGCCATCCTATAATGAGGTGTGACATCCAGCAAGCGGCTGCCTGTTGAGTTGTATCATAGTATACCATAGTACACCGCGGTATAGGCTCAAGATAGTCTACAGTAGGCCTACAGAGCCAGGTGAATCAGCTGGGAAAAGAACAGCTGTGTGTCTTCATTGATCATGTGATGTGAAGCACACAGCCCACCTCAAACTTCTCTGTGCTCACGAGAAGTTTGTTCTCTCCAAGACAACTTGGGAAGATCGCTCTCCGCGAGGACACAAGTATCAACCTTGCATCCTTGGATTTGATGATCACCCGCTGTGTGAACTTGGACTGTTGTAGCTTTAAATGGGAATGGGATTTAAATGGGGAAAAAATACTTTTTGGAGCGAATATCTTAGTTACAACAAGAAATAACCAGCATAACAGCTTGGTGCTTAGAAATGTAGCATTTACTGCAAATCGAAACACCGATATTTAAATTAACAAAGTATGTAAATATTTAAGGTTATCCAGTCAATCACATATCTTAAAATTATTTTAACAACATTTTCAGTTTTGAATTCCAATTTAGATTTAATTAGTTTTTAGACCTAGTTTCCCAGCCTATGTTTAATTAACTTTATTTTTTTTAGAAATGTTTAGTTTTAATTTTTACTTGGCTTTGTTTCAGGTAGTATTCCAACAGAGAAGTACTGTATAGCATAGTAATTAAACACAATCAACACAAATAGTAAATCTACTACTATAGAAAACACAAGGAGGAGTTCTTCAACAGCTGCCACAGCAAGTTTCCTGACGTTTAACTCTCTTTCTCTTTGTCTTTCTGTGTATTTCAGCTGGGATTTAAGCCTGATGATCTTCCCCCTGCCTATTCAGAAAACACCAACGTTCCCATCTACCCCATAACACCCCCACAGCAGACTGACATGGTACAACCACAACCACACTCACAACCATAGGACTGGACCCTCTCACTGTGTTATGGACACAGTCTTTTGACATAATTACACTGTGGTGTGGTGTGACCGGACTGGAGTGAGCTGGTAATCAGAGTATTATGTACCGAATGTTTTAAAGATAATTTTTATGGTATCTTATGTGATGAAAACTGTTCATTTTCTTAATTTTATTTTAAATGATCATTACATGTATTTACTTGTCGGTGACATTGGAGAAATCGCGCTCCGTTGCCAAACACCAAGTTCCCAAGTGAAAGCTGATATAAACAGTATTTTAAAGTGGGAAGTGAAACTATACTTAGAAACTTAGAAACTACAACTGGCTGAAGCAACCACCTTGACCCAGCTGCTCCAACTTTGGGATAATCTCCAAAATTGAGGACCAAAACAGCTGTTTTTTGGTGAGATTTCTGGAGCTGCAGTAACCATTCACCTTTTTTAGATAAAATGACTTAAAGAATGACTGTATGAAGCAAGTAATTTGGCAAGTAGTATACAATTGTTCAAATATATGGACATATAATATTAATAATAATATTAATGATCTATAAAGTAGCTGGTCTACTGACAGGTCTCCAAATAGAATAGGCCATGAAACATATTCTGTGTCACTCTATAAGATACAGTAACGGTCATGGTCATGGTCATGGTCATGGTCATGGTGAAATGCAGTGCCAGTGCTGCTGACACCTCAAATCTGCGTTGTCGCCACAGAAGTATCAAACTAGGAGCATCTGTTATCGCTTTCATCATGTTTGGGCCTCAAAAGAAGTGACGTTTTCCTTGGAAAAAAACCCAGTTCGAATCTCGCATACTGGCTAAGAGGAGCGAACAATCATCTGATGGACTGATGCAATCTCTGTCACTGCTGGGACGAGCGGCTTCTGAAAGTTTCTTCACAACTTTCCAGTGGATTACACAGAAACCCCTGAATTTGCTGCATAACACAATGCCATTATTATTATTTTTTTGGGGGGGGGGGGTTTCGCCATTTTTCGACAGTTGAAAGTCGATACAGGGGGATGATATGCAACAAAGGTCCTAGGCCGGATTCAAACCCAAGATGTCGCATTTACACGGTATACACCTTAGACCACTGAGCCACCAGGATGTCCCACATAGTGCCATTATAAACTATTATTTCCTTCTTCTTTTTTTAAGGACATATAAGCTGTGACAAATAGCCATTTACAGTAAATGGAGGGATGAAAAGAGACTTAATAGACATAGTCAGAAGCTTTATACAAAATTAAGTTTGTTTTTTTGTGTTTTCTTGATTGTTGTTTGTTGAATGCAAATAGCATTCAGTGTTTGTCCAAAATAATTTCATTGTCTAACCCTAAGCCTAACCTCCTTGATGCCTTTATCCTGCACCAATCCTGTATTGATACTGGAGATATTAAGTCTTGAATGTTATACAGTGTAGTGTATTAACAGACTACATACATGGTTAAATTCATTTGTTGATTGATGATTGGTAAGATTATCTGATGTCATGGTCATGTGTGTATATCATGCCTCTCAGTTGTCAAGTAAAAACACGGTTAAACATTATCTCCAGACTCCTGAAGTTTTTTTTGTGTTTAGTTAAACACAGTATTTTTGTAACTCAAAACTCGGTTGTGCCAACCAGACCACTCCCTGAAACCTGTAAGTTGTAAGCGCAAAATTACCAGACCATTCCTGTTGGAGGCTGGAGTCAAAGTGCAGCTGGTACGCAGTAAAAAGAGGGACTTCTACCAGAGCTGCAGCTGTAAAATCATAATCTCCTCACCAGACAACTTTGGGTCTTAGCCCAGCCGACTTTATGG
The DNA here is from genome assembly GCF_048128805.1 of Centroberyx gerrardi. Lineage (NCBI taxonomy): Eukaryota > Metazoa > Chordata > Actinopteri > Beryciformes > Berycidae > Centroberyx > Centroberyx gerrardi. Next base: position 26,165,947 of record NC_136004.1, on the reverse strand, counting down.
TGCAATCCAGTTGGCTTTACGGAGCCAGAATCACAGCAGAGTGGCAGAAAGGATTTTCAATTGTATTCTGATCTCAGTGGTGAGGTTTAGCAGTTCCTCGTGTCTGGGGGTCAGAAATCACACAGTAATGTTTATAGTTTGATCACAGTTGTTATGTAACTACTGCAATACAATGCAAGATTTATTGTTCTTGCACAAAGTGATAAATTGTTTTCACCTTGTTTGACCTGCACAAGAATGCTATTTCTACTTATTATTCAGTTGTCATATGCCAACTTGTCTATTTTTCTTCATTTCATTTTTTCTTCAATATTTCCAATTTGTATTCAGTCCATAGGTTTGCCCAGCAGAGCCCACTCTTTCACCAAGAGTAAGGCCTACTCACATATTACACACACTCAAAACATAAGACTGATCACTAGAGTTTTAAATCTGCCCCAAATCCATTGAGACCCTTATATGTGTGGAACATATTCGGCCCAAACTCATATATTGTGCTTTTTTGTCTGCACAATGTCATTTTTATTTTGTCAGTTTTTAATTTTGTCAGGTGTTGACAATTACAAAGAATGGTCTGATATCTAGTTGGTTGACAGACATAAGAAATTTGTTGTTAAACTAGAGGCCAACACTGAACAATTTTCTAACTTGCTGTTTCACCCAAAGGTATCATTCCTATCACTTACATTTTAAGCTAAACTGATTTCTTGACCCTGCAAACACAGCCTTAGGATTTGTAATCGAGTTTCTCTCTCCACTAGTTTCACAGTTATGTCTTAAAAGCTATAATCGTCTAGTGGTGGAAACCCAGATCTGGATCACCACCAGAATCCAACCAACTGTTCATTCAACCAAGGCCGAGCTGTCCACCATATTTCATGGAAATCCGTTCATATGTTTTTGAGATATCCTGCTGACCGACAGACAGAGAAACAAACAAACAGGAGTGAAAACATAATCTCCTTGGCAGAGGTAAAAATATACACTAGAATATAAATTTATATTATTACACGATAAGCAACCATCCCCACTTACCAAAAGTTAAGTCATGTGGGTTTGAGGATATATGTGGAGCATAAACTGTTCCAGTCATATGTTTGTCTGCACTCAATTACCAGGAAAAAAAAAAAATTGATTGTATATTAGCATCATTTTACACTGATTGAAATAAGGGATGATCCTGGTTATACAGTAGTAGCCATTGTAGAAGTGCATTTATCCTGTATCTAGTCTGCATTATTATTATATTGCAGACAATATGGGAATGGAACCAAATTAATATGTTGTTATATAAAACTTCAGCTAGTTACCAGACCAGACTAGTTACCATACCATTAACTTACAATGGCTGCAAAACGTGATTTTTCCTCGACAGTTCCTCTTGTGTATGGAGCCAAAGTGCGAGCATGCAGTAAAACGTGACACTTCTACAATGGCTGACACTGTATAGACAGGGCTGGATCGGTTTTCACATGGGGACATACAGTATAGGGACACTGTATCCCTCATACTATTGCACCCTCATATATGATCCGTAATCCTATATATGTCAAGGAGGCCTATATATGCCATCTCTCCCTTTTTTAAAGGCCACAGGGTGTGGTGTCGTCTGCCAGCCTCTGCAGGGCCACATCCCCTCCTCTCATACATACCTTTGCTGTGCTATGCTATCACTTACACAGATTGAATAAGTGTGTGTGTGTGTGTGTATGTATTTATGTGGGCACATGCAGAGCAGAAACATCTTCCTTCCTGTACTCCTCTTTTAGACAGAGTGTGATTTTGGACTCCACAGAGACGAGCTGAATGCTGAGACTGAGGTAGAATTGAGAAAAATACACAAAAACGTATTAGAAAAGCCTTTTCTGCAAATCATACTGTATGGCCTACAGTGCAAAAAAGCTCATATGAATCAGTCGTTTCATCTAAGGAAGACAATGTGACCAACTTAAGTCTATTTAAGTCTCTTCTCGTTCCTGGCAACTCTCTCACCAGAAACCAGTAACTCTTAAATCAAAAACTTCTGCTGTGGTTTAACTCTACTGTTACACTGCATCCTCTGTCTCTCTCTCTTTTTTGTCTGCCCCTGTCTACCTGCCTCTGTTTTCATCATGTGAAAACCCACATGTGAATTCAAAGCACATGTGGTTTTTGGACAAATGTTGGCTTTAATATGTGAACGAATATGGGAATTCCCCTTTGAAAATCACATTTTCTCCTGAGAATTGTGTCTTTGCTATGTGAGATTAGGCTTTCACATGTGAAACCAATCGTGTCATATACAGTATATGTAATGGCAGGTGAAAATGTGTTCACATGTGAAAACCAACATGTGTCCAAAATGCACATGAGACTTTTCTGTAAGGGCACACACACATACACAGACACAGACACACACACACACACACACACACACACACACGCATATGTGTTTCCAGGGAGGAAAGGGTGCAAGGATAGTGATGATAGGAGTGTTATAATGCAAATGAAACACTAGAGGGCGATGCAAGTGTTTAGAGAGAGACAGGCCTAGTCGAGTCGAACTCTGGGCTTTGTGACACTCTAAGTCTATTTTTGTTTTTTACAATCCAGAGCAATCTACAATTAATCAGCTTTTTCTTTAACCTTTATTTACCCAGGATAGATTTGTTGAATGTGTGTGTGTACTGTGTGTCTCTTTTTAGTATTTATTCTCCCAGCCCCACTTTCACAGCTGGTTTGGGATTTCCATTTTGTATTATCCAGAATTAACTAATAGGACATATCTCACTTTGTCACACATCATCCCCCTACACCCCCCCCCATCCCCAAAGGGACCACAATGGAAATAAGCCTCTGGGCTTTATTGTGTTATCCTGACTTTTTCCTTTTATGTATGCACTCAGTGCCTTGGCAGAGCTGGTGTTTTTTTTTTTATGAAACTGTCAAATAAAATCAATCAATCAACCAATCTTCACATTAAAAACATTTCTGGTAGTTGACGTACAGCCGTAGAATATAACATTTTCAGTCAGGTGGTGAGAATACAGTTTGTGTATATTTGTTTCCTTTGTCCAAATGTGTAGGAAGTAATTTGGGAAAATCTTTCTCACCTATTGTACAGTTCTCTAGAGGAACTTTGTATGTACATATACATTTTTAAACATTGTATTCTGCTGATCTTTTAATTCCTTTTAATCTTTATGTTTTTGTCAACAGCTCTTTCATGGATTCAGTGTTTCTATTTAAAATTCTGCTCTGTTTCAGTATAGCCTACTTTACTGCAAGCATCAATTAATAAAGTCAAAGTCAAAGTGAGCCTGCAAACATGTAATAAAAAGTAATTACAGTCTCCACTGGTTCATTGTTTCTGGCTTCACATGTACGCTGGCCAACCGGTCCCTCTTACCTGGAGATTTGAATCTGCGCCAAACATGTATTGATATTGACAATATGTAAAAGGTTATCTGATTCGCAAAGTAAGTATAATAAAGTTTGTTAAGCATATGGGATTCAAGGTTCATACAAATGAGGTTACCTGTCAAGGTGAAGTTCGGTCACCAGTTTGCATATGTAGCCATTCCAGAAGTTCCAGTTTTTACCGCGTGCTCGCTGAACCACTGCTGGATGTTTTTCCTGCATCTTCATGAGGAACTGTTTGGAAGAGTCAAGTTTGTATTTTCAGATCTGTGGAAGTTACAGGTAATAGTTTGGTAACTCTAGAGACATAAGAGATTTCTTTTACCCTGTACTAATTGGCTCCTTCTGTGTCACAAAAACAAATTCCCTGCAGTAGTCATGCAGGATAGATGCAGGATAAATGCAAGAAGGGGGGCTTCTGCAAAAGCTACCAATATGGTAATATATAGTTCAAATGTGGGGTATAAACAAAATTATATAATAATAGCAATTATATATATCATTTAAATATATAGCACTTTTCAAACCAGAAGTTTCAGTGAACATGGCAAAAAACAGCAAGAGTGAGGGAAAGTAAAAGTGAAATGAAATGTTAATAACAATGACAGTATAATAAAACAAGAACATTAAGTTGAGAAAAAAAATGAAAATAAAATTATGAAAAGGACTTTTTGTACAAATGGGTCTTGAGACAATACTGATGCAGCCAGTCTGAGCTCCTCAGGCAGGACATTTCGGCAAAAGCCCAGTCACTAGTTTATGTTTTCTGCAAGTCCTAAATTGCAGAACATTCATACAAATCAGCCCATCTGTCTAAACAAGACATGCTGACTAAGTTAAGTCTGTTTCAGTTGAAGTCTTCTGGTTTCTAGCAGCTCTAACACCAGAGAGGAATTGGACCAATAACCTCTCAAATCAAAAACTCCTGCTGCGGTTTATTCAACTGTGACACTGTGTTCTCTCTCTTTCTCTCTCTCTCTCTCTCTCTCTTCCTCATTCTCTCTCTGTCTCATTTCCCCCCTCTCCTTCTTACGCTCTTCTTCACTCTTTCTTTCTGTTTTCCTCCCTCTCGCTCTCTTTCAATCACACATGGATACACACACTTTCCAGCTCGTTTTTTTCACTCTCTTGCCACTCTTCGCTCCCCACCCCCAACCATCTTTCTTCCATCCCCTCCTCCAGGCCTCCTCCTCTTGCGACCCCCCGGAGACGCTACAGCAGCAACAAAAAGCAGCAAATTGTCTGCCTGTACTGTAAAGTTCTGGCAAAATGTTCTCTGCTTTTGCCTGTTAAACTTTTAGCCTGCAGTAGTATTTTATTCAGTCTAACGTGCCAGGGCTTTGGCAACAAAATGCAACCAGTACCTTTAAATGATTGATTGCCTAATTTAAAACTTTATTAATCCTGTAAGGGGAATTATTTTTAAATCATTTATTTTTAAATCATTTAGCCAATATTCCTGGCAGTCACTGTTCCATGTATCAATTATAAGGAATTCACAGTACTCAAACCTCTGCCAATGCTGAACAATTGTCCAACTTGCTGTTACATCCAAAGACATCATTTCTTATCATTTAATTTTAAGTTAAATAGTTTTTTTGACCCTGCAAACACACCCTTAGTTTTTGGAATGAAGTCTCTGTCTCCATTAGTTTCATAGTTATGCCAGATCCAGATCACTACCAAATCTAATTGTTGCTTGTTCCAAGGCCTATCTGTCCACTACATTTCATGGAAATCCGTTCATAAGTTTTTGAGATATCCTGCTGACAGACAGACCAACTAACGGGCAAAAACATAACCTTCTGGGTGATAAGAGATCAGTCTAAACTGGGCACAAGCTCGGGATTAAAATATAGCCTTGGACACTAATTTATCGAAAAAATTGCAGCGACCTGTTTTAATCTTCGGGGGACCCACCGTTGAGTCCTAAGCCAGTGTTTGAACACTGTCGGTCTGGAGGAGACATGTGGGATCCTGGAATAGATTGAGAAGGAAGAAGGGCCCCGAGGGCTAGGCAGACAGATAATATGAAAGGGATAAAGGAAAGGATGGGATGTGTTTATGTCTGTGCATATGAGCATGTCGATAAAAGAAAAGAGTGCAAGAGCGAGAGAGTGAAAGAGAGCGAGAGGCGGGGAGACAGAGAGAGAGAGAGAAAGTCTGTCTGTGTTTGTGTGTTCGTCTGTTCTCTGATGAATGATGGCTGAGCACAGTTGCTTTTATTACCACGATGACCCATCTCTCTCTCTCTCTCTCTCTCTCGCTCTCTCTCTCTCTCTCTGTCTCTTCTCTCTCTTTCTTCCATCTCCCTCTTCTCTGTCTTCTCTGTCTATTTCTTTTCCTCTGTCACCTTTCCTCTCACGTCTTCTTCCTCCACTCTCTCTCTCCCTCTCATTCCTTCCCGTCCTCCCTTTCTCTCTCTCTCCCCTGCCAGCCACCCCCTCCCTCCTCTCTCTCTCTGTTCTGCTGTGTGATATGAATACACACTGGAGAGTCCCTGGCATAATACTATCTAATGACGTGCTCAGCAATGCTGCTATCTTTGTCTGGCCCTCATCACCACAGGGCCGTCATCCTTTATTATCACTCTCTCCGCTGTGTGTCTGTGTCTGTGTCTGTACCCATCTTCAGTTGGGTAAACACTTTACCAATTGTGTGGCTATGTGGGGATACGTTTGAAATGTAAAATCTCCCAAAATAAAACACAATTTTCAAATTCTGTGTCTAGTTCCCCTGTTATGCCTTTAGTTTCTTCCAGCAAAATACACCATGAAGCGCCGTAGCGAGCGGTGCAAACACGTTCTAAAAGTTGGATTTTTTATTAAAATCAGCGCTGCTTGGTGGATCGGATGCACGCCAAACTGAAGAGCGGACTCTCACAACTCTCACAAATACACCAAGTTCTTTGGGACATTGGCCTGTTGATCATCTTACCCATTAAGTGATGAGAACACAGACAAAAATCATCCATGTGTCCCTGGTAGATCATTCGCACTGGTGCTCCATGCTAAATCTTTAGCATAAACAATGTTGAGTGATAGTAGGCGACTAGCAACATCCAAAGTGAGAAGATTGATCTTTTAGTAATAAAAAGTTGTTCATGTTTTTTTTATTATGTGGCCTGTAGATTCATACATTTTAAAGTATATTTTTTACATATATATACAGTATATAAAAACTTGAATCATATCTTGTGTACATTTTACCAATCTATACCAAACCTGCCAGACTTGGCTGCGTAGAATTTAAGATTCCTTACCATTCAGCTCTAAAGCTGCTACAAGTTCTCATTTTCTCACTTTTGAGCTAATTCTAGTCGCTTACTATCACTCAACATAGTTTATGCTAAAGTGTTAGCATGGATCACCACAGTGAATGATCTACTGGGGACACATGGATGATTTTGTTGTCTTTGTGTTCATTACTTAACGGGTAAGTTGTGCAACGGGCCAATCTCCCAAAACTTTGGTGTATTCCTTTAAGTTATGTTTGTGTGTTTGCTGATTAGCAAGACAACATTAAACTGCCACATTTCGACATGCAGTCTGTTGTGACGATCTCTCCCATACAAAGAGGGAAAGAGAGAATAGCACACATCAGGGATATATGTTATTCACACATGTTCCTGTGCATATATCACATGTGTTTACATGTGTTGACTGAGGGGGGCTGCTGCTGCTGCTGCTGTGACTTGGGAATGCCAAGGGTCACAAGAAAACAGGGTGGGGTGGAGCAGGGGGGGAGGGGCGGGTGATGAACTGGAGAGAGCCAAAGGGAATGTGGTGGGGTCAAGGGTCATTGGGTATTTCTGGAGAGTAGTAGGAGCAGGGGGAGAGACGTATGATTTAGGACATTCAATTGCTAGAGTACAAGAAGTACATTTAAACGTATGAATGCTCTAAAATGTAAAAGTACATTTCGGAAGCTTCAGGGATTCTTCAGATTGCAACCATAGGGGAACACCTGGAAGTCTGAAGGGTTAAATCCTTACGGTACTTCCACAAACCTGTAGCATGAGGCGGTGCTTCAAGGAAGTAGGGATATATTTCTACAGGAACCCTAAAGTGCTTGCTGGCTCCTTTTCGATCTCAGAGGAACTCCTGATGAACTCCTAGGTTTTAGTGTTTACCGTATAGACTGCAATATGTACATAAATAGATATTTTTGGGGGTGGAGGAAAAGACGAGTCAATGGGTTTCAATTGAATCTCCTTTTTACATTTATTTAGTTTAATAAAAATTTGAAAATAATACTATTGACTAACAAAAACAGGAAGTGAGAGTTTGGGGGTTGATGGCTAAAGGGGTCAAAGGGCGTATACTGGGAGGGTCCTGGGACGTAAGGTTAAGGTCAAGGGTCAACAGATGATATCAGTTCACTCAAACTTTTTCATTCACAACTCCCAAAACACAGTGATGTCTCTTTGTGAAGACTTTGTTGAGTAAACAAACCAAATCGTGCATGCATGTATACATGTATGTGCATGTACATGCGCATGTTTGAGAGTGGGTATGTGTCTGTGCATGTATATGTGTAGGTGTGTCTGTGCTTTCCTTTTGTGTGTGTGTGCGTGTGTGTTTGCATGTGTGTGTGTGTGTACATTGATGAGACAGGGATGGTAACCATGGGTGTTTGTTGACGAACAACATTCCATTTTGTCCCTGTGTGTGTGTGTGTGTGTGTGTGTGTGTGTCAGGTAAACAGAAGCCATATAAAGACTGGCTATCTCCTCTGTTTCACCCTGCAGCAACAGTGACAAGCAGATAGCCAACATGCGCATCCACACCCTATGGCAGGCACACACAAACACACACACAATTACAGACACACACACACACACACACTGGCCCATACATACAAGTACAAATCCAGTTTCACTCTCCATCCATTCAGACCAGTAAGCAATTAGTCCGGTTCTTACTGTGATCCCTATCGTAGATAATCGCTGACCCCAGGCCAGTTGGCAACACCTCTCTCTAATCCTCTCAATCCTGAAAACGAACACTGATTCAGGACCAGCCAAAGTGAGATGTTTTGATGTTTTGAGAAGCTTTGACACCACTAAACTAACCATAAACAGTACTGTAAATGTGACAAACATGTCGGAGCCATTTGTCTGGGTTGGTTTTGTTATTTTGGGTCAACAACAGGTGGTTTAGTTAAACGTGCTTAGAATATTATATTTTTCATCAATCATAATAATCATTAATTTGGGGCACTGCTGTATCTTGGGGCTTGGTGATACAGAACCAAGTTAAGAGACAATTTACTCTCTGCTAAAAGGAGGTTAGGCATGCATAAATAGAACACATATGAGTCAGATTCCTGTGCAGTTTGATTTCTAAACACACATACCTACTCTAAACATCTACAGCTATGACACACAAATAAAGGATAACAGAAAGTAAGACATAAACAGGAAAGACATGAAAAAGACCAGTTTACAAGATTAAGGTATTTGTAATCAACATGCTAATGTCTGTGCCATTGGTCTGTGAATGGTCATCGTTGTTGTGAAGTGTCCTGGCAGTTCATCTTGTTGAATGGTTGGTCGTTGTTTAGCAGATTCCCAGACGGGGCCGTCTGTCCTTCACTGATTTACTTGGCACTCAACTTGAAGGTGTTGAGAGAGAAGCTTTATCTTTGACATGCAGAGGAGGCGAGTCACAGAAGGTGGATGACATCAGCTGTTCCTTCCATCATCCAACCACTAACAACACTATTCCTTACTCCAGACCTGCTTCTCTGCCCCTTGTCCCTGGGTTGCTTCCTTCTCTACCCTCTCCCCAGAAGATGTCCTCACACTTGTCAGGTCTAACCAAGCCACCACCTGCCCCCTTGATCCTATCCCTTCCACTCTTCTCCAAACCATCTCCATTGACATCACTCCCTTCCTCACTACCCTTATCAATTCCTCTCTGTCCTCAGGCCTTGTTCCAGCTGCTCTCAAGAAACCCTCCCTTGACCCTGCTGCTATCCAGAACTACAGACCTGTATCTCTTCTCTCATTTCTATCCAAAACCCTTGAGCGAGCAGTTTCCAACCATCTTTCTCTCTATCTCTCCCAGAATGACCTCCTGGACCCTCTTCAATCCGGTTTCAAGGCTTCTCACTCTACTGAGACTGCACTCCTTGCTGTCACAGAGGCCCTGCACACTGCCAGGGCTTCATCCCTCTCCTCTGTCCTTGTCCTCCTTGACTTGTCTGCTGCTTTTGATACAGTTGACCACCAAATCCTTCTCTCCATCCTATCTGAACTGGGAATCACTGGATCTGCACACTCCTGGTTCGCATCCTATCTATCTAACCGCTCTTACCAGGTCTCATGGAGGGGATCTCTGTCCAGACCCTGCACTCTTAACACCGGTGTCCCTCAGGGCTCAGTCCTGGGGCCCATGCTATTCTCTCTCTATACTAAATCCCTCGGCCATGTGATCTCCTCTCATGGCTTCTCCTATCACTGCTATGCCGACGACACTCAACTCTAGCTCTCCTTCCCCCCCTCAGATACACAGATTGATGGACGTATCTCCGCATGTCTCAAAGACATCAGTGCTTGGATGTCTGTGCACCACCTCAAACTCAATCTTGAAAAGACGGAGCTACTCTTTCTCCCAGGGAAAGATTGCCCTCTCACAGACCTCTCCATCTCCATTGATAACACTACTGTGTTACCCTCTCAGACTGCCAAGAACCTCGGGGTGATCCTGGACAACCAGCTGTCCTGCTCTGCCTACACTGCAGCGACAACCTGCTCCTGTAGGTTCTCCCTCTACAACATCCGCAAAATTCGATCGTTCCTTACGAGGGAAGCGGCACAACTCCTGGTCCAGGCACTTGTCATCTCCCGCCTGGACTACTGCAACGTTCTTCTGGCCGGGCTACTTGCCTCTGCCATCAGACCTTTACAGCGCATTCAGAACACTGCAGCCCGTCTGGTGTTCAACCAACCAAAATTCTCTCACGTCACTCCCCTCTTCCGTCGCTTCACTGACTTCCCATCTCTGCACGCATCAAATTCAAGACACTGGTACTCGCCTACAGGGCAGTACATCAGACTGCCCCTCCCTATCTGCAATCTATGGTCAGGCTCCAAACCTCGCCTCGTTCCCTCCGCTCCTCCACCCTTGCAGGTCGCCTCGCCCCTCCATCGCTACGTGGGCTCAGAAGTCGCACATCCCGGTCGCGACTCTTCTCATCCCTGGCGCCACAATGGTGGAACGAGCTCCCCCCTTCTGTCAGAACGGCCGAATCACTGCCCATCTTTCGGCGGAGACTAAAGACACATCTCTTCAGGTTACACCTGGACCCCTCTTGAACTAACCTATCTTCTTACCCTTCTTAAACTTAAGAAAAAAAATAAATAAATAAATAAATGTCAACGAATGCTACTTATTCCTATTAAAAGTCTTAGCTGATGAAGACTGTGATGCACAGTTGGTTTCACTACTGTTGACAAAATGTACTATTGTAAGTCGCTTTGGACAAAAGCGTCTGCTAAATGACGTAATGTAATGTAATGTAATGAGTCACAACCATTCGGTCAATCAATAAACTAGTGGCAGGAATGTGATTACGGTATTACTCCTTCAGAAACTATATGCTTATGGTACATAGTAGGAACACACTCAAAATGAATTACGGATTCGTTTGACATCAAACATGGCATGTTTGATGTCAAACATGTTATGTAAGAGCAATGCAGTCGCATCAAGTCTAATCAATCAGTCAGGATGTCTCAGGTCATAAAGCTGAGGCGTGAACTTTGGCTTCAAGGGGAAGTGTTTAAAAAATCAAGCGTTGCTCTCTTTTTTGATCTGCTAATTTGTTGTTTGAGATTTTTGAATTTTGTTTTAAAATATATTATAATAAAATAAGGTTTGCACACCTGACAATTCCAGTCATGGGTGCTGGGAGAAAAAAAGAGCAACATAAATAAATGAATGCACATGTTATGTGCATTACGAATGTTCCACACTTTGTCAAACATGTGTAACACTCAATGCATTTCTCCACTGAGTCTTTGATAGAATGATCAATTAAAGTCTGTTATTTGTTAAATGAATACTGTTGTTTAACCCCTTTTGTTCACAGCTCCTTTGATTAGTGCGAAGAGTGGAGATCCTGTGGGGAACTGTTTTGACTTCATTAAAATGCAGATTACTTTCTTCTGGAGCATTTGTTTCAGTTGACGCCCATGCTGGGTTTTCCTTGTGGGGGTTGATGGTATTTCAGGGGGGTCACACCCAGGTGACTCTTGTCCTGTCTCTCCTACACCTTTGGGGGTAGTGAAAAAAGCATTGGTGGCACTTCACACAATTAGTCATGAATACACCGGTACATGGGTCTGCTGTTGGTGTTAAACAAGAAAGAAACTGTGTCAGAGTCAACCAGATTAAGATTATGTTACCAAATTGGGAAATAACCATCAACCACCAGGCAAATGTTGGTTAACTTACAGTACAGTACAGTACAATAAAATGCAACTTTATTTTCTGGCCATGACCAAAAAATTGTCTTCAGTGTTGTCTGTAGTACAATAAATCACATGTAGCATCGTAGTCATACAATAAAACAAAGGCACAGCCACAAAACTTCACTGAGTTTTGTTGCGGAGGTTGGTTGCAGAGGGACAAAGGATGTTTTGTTCAGATTTGGTCGGGGCTGGAAAGTTTCTCCACTCTACCAGCCACTTTGACGGGTAGCCAGCCATCAGTCTGAGGTCCTGTTCTATTCTAAAAGTGTAACTGGCAGGTAAAAAGTGACTGGTAAATTTTGGGATGTAGCAGTTTGTGTGGCTAGTGGCCAAAATAGATAATTTCATGCCATGTTCCATTTTAAACTTTAAACAGCAGTCAGTTTTATTTCATTTAAAAGTAAACGTCCCAAGTCTGACTGAAACTAACCGAATAAAAAAGTCGACACAAGTCTCAGGTAACTCTTGTGACGTATGTAATAAACAATGATGTATGTGCGCTGAAGATGTGTGGAATCCCAATTTTTTAACCTTTTTTTAATCATTTATTGTTAATGAGAACTTTTTAACTCGCACAATATATGCACAATCACACGTGGAAGCTGCCCACTACAACCACAGTCTTCTCCAGTTGTTTGCTAAGCAGCTCCACGTCTACTTAACCCCCCACTTTGGGGGTTAAGTCGGCTACAGTTCCCTGCTTTTCTTTTCCCCCACCCACATTTTCTTCTCTAACCTAAAGTCTGCCACCACCTCTCTCAATTTTGGTGTATTCCTGTTTCTTTTCCCCTTGAATTGAGCCTTGACTGTGTCCTAGTATGTACTGGCAAAGTAGTTCCATGACACCTCTTCAAAAAACCTCTGCACAATGTCAAGTTAGTTTCTAAAACACAGATTTTTTTCCTGGGACAGTAAAGTTTAATAGTGGGAATACCCGGGTTTCAATTCTTTCTGAATGTTATACAGTAAAAGCAAATTGGTGTATTGCGACACAAAACTCAATACTAGTGTATCTCGACCAACTAGTTAGTAAACCGCTCCTTGGTTTTGTTAATATGAATCAACACCACAACCCCCCCAGCTATTTGACATGACAAACCTGCTGCACTGGCTCTGCTCAGTAGCAGCACACTTGATCTGTGGCACAAGCACAGACATGCACACATACAGTATTTACATAGATAGATATATAGAACCCGAATCTCCAATTTCATTTCATGTTTTAACTTCAGTTGATGGATTACATCTCTATGTGTTGAGAAACGTCTTTGATTCTTGGTGTGATAAAACCCTTTCAAAACCCTAAGATGCATGGAGGTCAAGCTGAAAACAAGGCTGATTGTCTGAGTTCTGGAGATGTTTTCACCCAACAGCAACGATTTACTGAAAATACCTCAAACGTGTTTTTAACCTGTAAGACTACATCCTAACTCATAATAAACTACAACTTGACAGGTAAATGTTTTGACGATGGTTAGTGGGATAAATAACTAGCTTCATCGCATTTACCTTTCAATATTTACCCTCTTGCACACACTAATTAATCAAAGTTGGCCCACACACACACACATGGAGCAGCTGAAGAGGAGACAGACAGACACTACTTTTAGCCAACTAAGTATAAACTGACCCAAAAATACACAACATGCCGTCGTCTTTCTCAGGCCTGAGCGCCTCCACAGCAAAACTACTTACCCTCATTCTACTTTGTCACCGTCACTCATCTAAATCCACACAAACACACACACACACACACACACACACACACGCACTACAGACCATTATTTCAGTGTGTCAGAGAACAGGTCGTCATTGTGTGGGTGCTATCAGTGTGTGTATTTTTGGGAGGAGGGCTGTTACAAAGAACTGATTGACTCTACATTTGGCGTTGATTGATTAAACACCTGTTGGAGCTGATAGTGACAGACAGAATGGTGTGTGTGTGTGTGTGTGTGGGGGGGGGGGCAGCCATTTGTCCTACAGAACCATTGTAAATATCCACCTTCATGAATAAGAGTTTGCAATTAATGAAGTTAGAGTGTTAGAGTGTTTGTTAGAGTGGTAACCATTCATCATTCATCCTGCATCCATCCCACATTAGTACTACAGACAATTGTTCTTCGAACGTTATACAGCAGAAATAATTTATATATTCTAAAACATAAATATATGAGGCTCCCGCACATCTACTTGCAAATCTCTATTTATTACAAAGTTTCGGACATAGACCTTTTTCAAAGCAGCATACAAAAACATCGCAATAAATTGAGATTTGCAAGTAGATGGTGTGCGGGAGCCTCATTTATTTATGTTGCTCTTTTTTTCTCCCAGCACCCATGACTGGAATTGTCAGGTGTGCAAACCTTATTTTATTATAATATATTTTAAAACAAAATTCTAAAATCTCAAACAACAAATTAGCAGATCAAAAAAGAGAGCAACACTTGATTTTTTAAACACTTCCCCTTGAAGCCAAAGTTCACGCCTCAGCTTTATGACCTGAGACATCCTGACTGATTGATTAGACTTGATGTGACTGCATTGCTCTTGACTGTTGTTGTGTTGATCTACTCAACAAAATGCATCCCACCAGAACAATAAGTGATCAGCTATTGATTATTAAACATGCAATCATCATGGGAAGGAAGAGCAAGCACAAAGCAAGTCCAATCAAAAGAAAGATAGTGACACATAATTTGTGAGTGTGGAGAGGCCGCACTTCTTACTGCTTGTGAGCTGAACCGCTGCTGCACGTTGGCTCTATTCCCAAAAGAAATGGTTTGGAAAAATCAAGTTTTGTTTTCTGATTTACTGCCTTTTGCTTTTGTAGATCCTGACCCTAGTGCCCTCACCTAAAAAAAACATTCAGAACTCTTAACAAAATATGGTCTTTGTGTTTGGAGGGGGAGAAATCAAGTTTTGCTGTACTTTTCTTTGGTGAAAGGTTTCACAGAATGGGCCGTAGTCCCTTCATGGCAAATCTCCAAACACGTAGAAACCACAAAGGATCTGACTTTCCCCATTTAGAAAGCAATAAAAACATCAGATCTGCACCACAAAGAGTTAAAAACCTGAAATCAATGTATATAACCTTTGGGACTAATCTATTTGTCATTACAGTGTCATTGCAGAGGTGCATTTCCTCTGAATCTATTGTATACTTCTGCAGATAATTCATTCTGGAATATCGCACAATAGAACCAAATTAGTGTATTATATGACAAAACTCTAGTGTTTCACAACCAACTAGTTACCAGGCCATTCCTTGTAACTTCGGACTGCTGAAAAGACAGCAGAACATGATTTTTTCCCCTGTTGGATGGAGCCAAAGTTCGACAGTGTACAGTAAAAAGTGGGATTACTACAAAAACCTGATCGTTTTTTTCCCAGTGTAAATCAAGATTGGGATAGATAGAGACATTTAGAATATTTGGTATGCGACAGACAGCGATACAGTTTCACTCTCATGCTGTAACTGAAGCCGACTAAAACAGACACACACACACACACACACACACACACACACACACCAGACACACATGTGAGTGTACATGGATCACATGTATACAGCGCTTCTACATAGTGCCGCTGTCGGGTTAAAACCAATGTTGGTGAATTTTATGTTTTCACTTCAACTGAGCTTTCAGAACTTCAACTGAGGTTGAGAAAATTCTGCAACCCTTATATGAAACCTTTTGAAAACCAGTTAGATAAACTCCAAAATGCATTGTCGACAAACTAAAAAAAAAGCTGTTTTTCTTAGTTCCTCTAAAAGTTTACATTTTGGAGCTACAAGGTTTTCACCCAACAAAAGCGATAGACAGAGCCTGCTAACAGCATTGTTAGCATTTTGCTGAAACTGTCGTGAGCCTGGCGCTGTAAGAGACAGACATTGTAAAGTTTTAGTCATGAGGCCTAATGGTTAGAAAGACCATCCCTTAACATTGATTAGATTCTTGTATTTGGTGTTTTACTGTTTCTTTTTTTCTAATTTTATTGTAAAGCACCTTGTAACTTTGTTAAGAAAAGTTCTATATAAATAAAATGTATTATTATTATCATTATTATTATTATTATTATCATTATTATTATTCTTAATAAAGAGGACAGATTCCATCCCCACAACAGACATGTGTCCTGCTGAAGCGTCCTCGAGCTTCACACTGATCTCCTGTCTGCTCAGTCACAGCATCAGCTAAACGGAAAAGGAAATGTCATCTTATATGTCTGAGCATGTGAGTCTGAAATGGTGTGAGTGAGTGAGTGAAGTGCAGTATTTGCAACCTTATGTATTTGCAAGTAAGTAAGCACTGAGGTGTAAAAGTATGCCACTCAATCCAAAAGACACACACACACACATACATGCATGTCCCTTTCTCACCTCGTATTAAATAGCCATCATCCCTGTGTGAATCTTTTCTTGGTAGCCAGCAGAATGAACGACACAAAGGCAATAACAACTCCATGTTCCCCTAACCAAATGTTTTCATGTGAAGATGGAGCTAGTTTGTTGTGAGACAGATATACTGTATTCCAAAGGCAGTTAAAAAAAATCTGTTTTTCTATTGCTGTGTAAATGCAACTTCTGTCTCTGAAACCCAGCATAGCTATAACATTGTTAACAGGGCAGGAAAACGAATATTTTCGTCCGCAGTGACTGATAAATCCCTCAAATTCACTAGATGCTTTGATTATTTTACTAACCAATGCCATTTTTAGAAAAGCGGGACATCTAAAGGTATGAGCGGTCACTTAAACTTAGCAGCAGAGAAGCAAAAAAGAAAAACATTCATAAACACATCCAGGAAGACCTACAGTATAGGCAACTCATTATGTTATCCATCTCCACTGTTACTACACCATCCTTTTATTATTTTCCAGCACTGTCTGCACAATTACGCACTACCCACAATGCCTGCACAGGTCTCTGTACTAAACCATTTTAGCCTCAGGAAATTTTCCAAAATGCAATGAACATCAACATCCTCCTCTACAGCTGCAGTGATCCTGTAGGTCATTCTACCTGAATACATATAGTGGCAGAATGCTTAATGTGTAGGCTGCATGTTTTGAAGTGAATGTGACGTCCTGTACCGTGTTTTATACCACTGTGTATGTACATTCCTTGCATCATTGCACATTTATTTTGCCTGTTGAACTAAATGATTCAGATCCCCAGTCCTGTTCCACATGTAGGTCATCATGTAGAATAGCTCACAGTAAGAGAGTAAGTAAAGATAAGAAACCCTGCTCTAGTTCACCAGAGTAGGACTGTAAATAAAATCTAAATCCCCCTCCAAAATGAAAGCCATACTGACACTCCCCCTTCTCCCCATGCTGTCCTGTAGCCTATGTTGCCTAATAGACGCTTTATTCCGCCTGTACAACCTATTAACCTCTACAGTTCTAGTGTTCTGAAGTGTAGAAATGTGTTAATCGAAGTTGAATGTGTTTTTGGCTTCTTTTATCGAATTATGCGCGAATGCTTGAGCTATAGGCGTCGGGAATTTGCCATGAGAGTTGTGAGACACGCAACACATGGAGTGTGCGGGGGTGCGCAGAGACGTGCGCGCGCTTTCATTCTCTTTATCCTCTTGCATGAGGCACACATAATGAAAGCTATTTTCGTGCTGCATGATTTCATGTGTTCAGAATAGAAAAGTGGACAGAGGCAAACAGACTCTTTAATATTCCAGACTGGGCCGAGTCTGTTATTGTTTTGATTTTTTTTCTCAGGAATGAGCGATTTTAAGTGAATGGTGTGTTCTGAATGTAAAAATAATGGGGGGGAAAAGAAAAAACTAGAGAGGAAAAACTGGGGAAATGCATTCCTTTCGCTGTGTTGCGTGGCCTCGTGCTTCAGTCAAAAACATTTTCAACTGATCCAGGAAAGGGGGGTGTGGCAATCTGCAAGCCCGCGGGCCATGCTCCCTCTCCTCTCTCTCCCTCTCTCTCCTCTCTCTCGCTTTCTCTCTCTGCCTTTGGTTTGATGGAGTGATTACATAACATACCATCCAGCCAGTAGGTAGCCCAACTCTGATATAATCAACTGTGTGTGTGTGTGTGTGTGTATGGTGGGGGGTGGGGGTACCAAGCACACACCCCTCTGCCGTCAACGCCCCCCATCTCTCATCCTGGTCCTCCGATAGGTTCGGAGCGCAGATGAGAGAAATACCGAGGGCTTTAAAAAGATCCACGTTGTTCGCTCTGTCTCTGCTGCTGTGCTTATTAGTTCTTTCTTGTTGGTTTCTCGAACCCCCCCACCGTCACCACACGCCAAAATGCCCAGCAAGAGGAAGAAGAACAAGCGTCGCATGAGGAGGGTGGTAAGTGGTCGCAGGCGCCTTTCGCTCCGTTTTTATATTATCACGATCATATCCAAAACTCTGGTCAGTTTTAGGCATTTCAGTGAGTAAAAGCAGGAACTCTGTTTCTTGCAATGATTTGATGAAAACAACTTTTTTTTAATTCGTCGTGGTAGTTATGTCTTAATTTCCCTCCGTGCGTCCCTTTTTAAGAAGGAAAAAAAAATGCCTTTTTTGTTCTGCACTTCTCTGATCAATGAAGGCTTCTAAACACGCGCGTTAATTTTTCAGTAGAAAAGTTAAAAAAGAAAAGAAAAAGGTTTTATTGGCATATTTATGTTCGTCGTATTCATGATTTCCTATTAGTGAATCATTCTTCACTTGACTGCACACATTGCTGCTGCTTGCTGTGGCGCGCTCGACTGCGTGGAGCGCTCCAAGTCTCGTGCGTAAAAAGTTTTATCTCGCAAAGATAAACGCCTGTGCCAAGTAGGTTATCTGAAATGTAGAAATTAGGCTTCAGTATCCCATCGCGGCTACCCTGGCTCTGCTATTTTGGAAACATCAGGTATCGAAAATCAACCCCCTCATGGCTTAAACTCCCGTGCGCCATGCGTTCCCAGCGCTTTGTGCATAAATTGTCTTTTAAAGCAGCGCGGCACGGAGACCGCAGTTGTTTCAGCATTCTTTTTCGTTCCATTTATCGGTTTGATTGTTTTATTATCGTTACGCTTAAAATATTTCATATGTACATTGTTAAAAAGCTTGCTTTCTGCATGCCCCCCCCCCTCCCCCCAAAAACCCCCCAAAACAAAAACAAAACAACAACAATTTTTTTGTTTTATTACAGAAAACACATACACCCGCGCACACATTTACTGTCTTATTTATTACCAAAGTCATTACGATGAAGAGGCAATGGTATAATAACCACGCATCGGGCCCCCTCCCCCCTCACACTTTGGTCTTTGGTAGCCTGGAGGATTTTTGCTTCCGAACATTCAGTGCCCTGCGAGGGGAGAGGTGGGTGTGGCAGGGAGGGGAGGGGTGTGTAGTGAGTGAGAAAGTAACATTGAAGCTCCAACTTCTAGAGGTCAAAGGTTATCCCCTGCTTCATCACCAACTTTACCAAGCAGCATCAATCCAGACACCACCAAACACTGTCCTCCATTGTTTTTTTTCTTCCCATTCATAATAAGTTATTCTTTCAGACCATGCCTTATTTTCTCCCTTTTCCTTTCCTAAAGAAATATCACTTGCTTCACCACCAAAGCCTGCAGGGTTTAGTTGTTGCCATTGGCTCAGTGCTTTACTCCAGCTCTGGTAAGACTTCTCAGTATGGAGTTTATGGCATTCCTCCACAGCGCCCCCTCCCCCCCTCATCTTGTCTGGCTTAAGCCTCTAGCTGGCCAGTCCCTGACTCTCGACTCCACAGGCCTGTATTTGGTAGTGTGTGGATTGTAGGAATGTTTTGCACTAGATTGCCAGATTGGAGTCTGCACAATCTCTCTGATTCTCTTAGAGCCACTCAGTCAGTGACACTCAGATAAAAATGGCCCTAGAAGTCAGTCACAGCTTTGTGTTATCAGCATTCCCTCCGTGGTCAAGATAGATCAGTCTGAGGTGCAGGAGCACAGGAGGGAAAGGGACTTGAAGACTTCGAGCTGACTGCTCTGCTGCAGCACATGCCTTTCAGCGCCCCCACCTTGGTAAACAGTCTCTCTTGTTTCTCTCCAGGGTCGACTGAGCCTCTTGAGAGAGGCCTTCACACACAGGAACCTCATTTGTGATTTTGATGAAAATTTTATTTAATATTGAAATAATACCCTGTGAGGTTTGGATTGAAAAACAGGCCAACTATTGGTGTATTGAGAGAAGGGAGGGGTTGTTTTGACGGCAGATAGCTGGACAGGCGTAGACATATGCACACACACACACATATACAGTCGGCTTACAGGGCTTGTCAAGCACTGTGAATGTCGCCTTAACAAAGCATTTTCTGGGTGTGATTATAACCTGATTATAACCTGATTATGATGCGATTAGGCCCACTGTCTGGCCTGCGGGGCCCCCGTCCGGCGCTCTCAGCCCTGCTGACTCACACGGTTTCCATTCCCGCTTCACCAGACCTGTCAGAATCATTCTGATTCAGCTAATTAGCTCCCATTATCTAACTAGCTTTGCTGGGCCCACTCCCAGTTGCCCCGGCCCCTCCCTCCATTGGTCTGCACTCCTAAACCTCCAATAAAGCCCGAAGGGTTTAGTCCTGAGCGGAAAAACATGTTGGACCTGGCTGGTATGGCATCCCTGGTATTCCTGTGAATAGAAAAGTGCTAGAATGAACCTCCCACTGTCAACAACACCGCCTATCTGAGCTAGATAAGGACCTCAATAACAATCAGACCGCCAGGACCCCCATTTGCCTCTGACTTTCATTCTCAATATCTTTTTCGCTTTCATTTTCCGTCTCTTTAAATATCTCTGATCGCTTTAGATATTGAACACCTGTATAAAAGCCATCGTCCTACTTTTTACTGCATGCCTGCTGAACCACTGCCATGCAATCATTCAA
Source organism: Centroberyx gerrardi (assembly GCF_048128805.1). Taxonomy (NCBI): domain Eukaryota; kingdom Metazoa; phylum Chordata; class Actinopteri; order Beryciformes; family Berycidae; genus Centroberyx; species Centroberyx gerrardi. Next base: position 26,145,192 of record NC_136004.1, on the reverse strand, counting down.
TCCCCAAGAATAATTATTTAGAAAAAAATAATTTTGGAAGTTACAAGGAATGGTCGTGTAACTAGTTGAAAAAAGTATTTTGTTACCGTATACCACTTTGGTTCTACTACATTTAAAAGAGCATTGTTCCCAGCAGAATAAATAGATGCAGGAAAATGCATGAAGGGGGACTTCAATAATGGCTCCCATTGTAATGACAAGACAACAATCATTAACCACAATCTTCTTCTGTCTTTTCACCCCAACAGCAAGCCCAGAGGAGAGCCCTCGAAGAGCAGCATGCAGCCAACCCCCCGGCCAAAGCAACCCCCGGGATTGCAGTGAGCGCGCCCCCTACAGCAGCCCCTAAGAAGGTGGCTAAACCTCCAGCACCCGTAAAACAAAAGATCCCAGAGGCCGTTCCCATCGCCGTCCCCATTGTGGAGGCACCCAAAGTAGTACCAGCACCAGTAGTACCAGAACCAGTTGTACCAGAACCAGTTGTACCAGAACCCGTTGTACCAGAACCCGTTGTGGAAGAACCAGTTCCAGCGCCCGTCCCGGTCGAGGTAGCGGCACCAGAGCCTGAGCCTGTGGTGCTGGAACAGACTCCAGCAGAAGTTGCGGTTGAAGCCCCGGCTCCGGTCGCTGAGGAAGAACCAGTTGTCGAGCCCACGCCAGTGGAGCCCCCTACAGTTGAAGCTGCAGTAGTACAGGAGGCTGAACCCATCATTCCAGAACCAGAACCAGAACCAGAACCAGTAACCGAGGTAAGAACCACTTTATTTCACACAGGGTGGAAGCTGGGGCGATTTGAGCTGTACACGTTAAAAAAACTAGGTTCATTGAGGATCATTATAAGTTTCAAAGGGAGTCAACAAGCACCGTAGGATTCCTCATTAGAAAAATAAATATTAGCAATGGGTTCCTTGTAGAACCCTCATATGTCAGAGGTCCATGAACCCTTCATAGAGTTCTTCAAGGAATCTTCTTGAGTTCATCTGTGATGGTTCCTCAAAGCCCTTCGAGTGTAGATTTTAACAGTTATACTGTTAAAATCTACACTAAGGCGTAACAAGGCATGGCAATTTACCTACCAATGTAGAAGATTTTCATCACATTTAGTAAAAACCCAACATTTGAAGCAACTTGATCTTGAAAATTTGTCTGAGCTTCTTTGGTGCCTTCATTGGTTCTAGAAATCCCAGTGTGTTTTTATGAAGCTTCACCAAGTTGTATAGAAAATGGGTCAGGTTTCTTCTTGGGGTAATGAGCTGCATTGGGTACAGCATGTGCCTTGATGCAGTTGCATGCTGCTGCCATTTTGTTTTCACTAGTAGCCTGCTCTACTGCCAGTTTAGATGTTGGTTGGTCAAGTGTGTGGAATGAAAAGTGCTTGTTGGAGAACTGAGCTTCATAAAGTTCCACATGTGCCTTTTGTACGCATATTTCAGGGTCTTTCTCTGCACGTGTCAGAGTGTGAAGTAGTGTTTTCTCAGCGACCAGTTTAGATGCTGGTTGGTTAGGTTTGTGCTATGAAAATTGTCGCTGTGGCCGGCAGTGAGATGGAGCTGTGTCCTTATGGGAGGAGAGGTGGAGTGGGTGGGGGTTGGAGGGCAGAGGGAACAACGTGTTCCATTTAGCAAAGAGATGGAAAGTAAGAGAGAGAGAGAAAGAGAGAGACTGTACATCAGTGGGAGACTGGGCAGAGCCTGTTCGGCAGTCACTATACATTACCTCCTACATCAAAACTGTCTGCTTCAGTAGGCACATTATGTGTCTTTCTTTCAAATTTCACTTCTTTTTTGTCTGTCTTGACTGAGTAGGCTGATTGGATTAGATTGGGGGAGGGGGGGTCCAGGCCAATGGGGTTCGCTGTGTGAATTATGGTCCTATAGCTGCACGATGTTGGACTGAATTTTTTATTGTATTATTGTGCCACATGAGGATTTGGTTGTCCCAATGTAATATGATTTACCACAGTATTGCACCCATTGTTGTAATTTTACTCTCCAAGTGTACAATTTTGCAATCAATGAAGTTGATGAAATGCAAGGCACATGGTTATTAGCTAGTTGTTTTTGTCTTCCCTTTTATAAATTAATCCTATATATATTGCATTTATACTGAACACAGTTCATTGTTGAATGTTCAAAAGCAGAAACCAAACTAGTGAATTGTAACATAAAATGCTATGTTTCTCAACCAACTAGTTAGAAATATTCTTTTTCACCTCCAACAGACTTTAGAAATTTTAAATTGACGATCACGTAGATCACATAAGCCTTACTGTAAAGTCTGTGTGATGCAATCGTCATGAGCACATTTTGGGAACAGAATGTCCTGTTTGCAGCATGTAGGCTCCAGGCTATGTGCACATGTACACATATGCTGCACACTGCACATACACACATATAACTCATCTCGCTGCACATACACACACACACGCCTAAACACGCTTTGCACGTACATACATACATTCATGCAAACTCGCACAAAGACACACACGTGCAAACAAATGCACGGTCTTTGCTCCCAGTAGCTGAGCCATGACCACATATGGTGCGTAGTAAGCACTCACATGTATGTTAGCGTGTGTGTGAGTGCATGATGCAGGCCAGGCTCAGTGTAACAAGAGTGGTGTTATCATTGGGGTGCCAGTTGTTACGACTCCCCCCGACTGAAATGTCCCTCCCGCGTTCTTTGGTATCCTCTGTCCCCCCATCCAGTCAACATATGCCATTTGGTGGGCATTTTTATCCACAACGCTTTCCAGTAGCAAGACTGCCTAGATTTTTTAGATTGAGTGGCCCCAGTGGGAATGTAACCCCTAACCCTGGATGTGCGAGTGCTATGTTCTACCCACTGAGCTATACAGGACCAATAAAGGTTTCTATAGGAGATGGTCTTCCTATCATTGTGTGGTTGTTAGGCTCTGGCAGTATCCACCCCTTCCCTCCCCTCCCACCACCCCACCCAATCCCCTTCTCTCTCCCTCCTCGCTTCGCTTCTCAGCTCTTGGCTCCTTCACTGCTTGCAGATGTGCCAGATATACCTCCGACTCATGCAAACACGCACAGACTCACACACACACACACACTTTAGCAGAACTTGGTAGAAATTAGTCCTGACTGTAACTGCAAACACATATAATAGTGGGTTGCATATATAGTGCAAGTAACAACAGTTTTATGAACTTTAATCGATTTTGAGGTAGTGACACTTGGGGAACGTTGAGCTTTATTAGACTTTGCTTGGCTTGAGCTGGACACACACACACTAACCCACGCACACACACACACACACACACACACAGAGGCACCCACAGTTCTGCAAGACATAATAAGGCTGCTCATTCCGTGTCACCACGCTTCAGTCTAGCGCTGGACATCGGTTGGTCAGAGGGTCGTTAGAGATCTGTGTATCTTCGTGTATCGGAGCGGGTAGAAATGGGGCTCATATTCAGCTGGTTTCGGGGTCCCAGAGAGGTGGGTGCCCCACTTCTGGAAGTCGCCACGGAGACTCAGGTGAGTGTCACCTCTCCCCCTACCCCTGCCACCCCGTCCCACCCGATCTTCTGACCCATTGTGTGTTTTTCTCTGTGGCCTGAAGCGACGGTGGGCGCGCCCCTGCCGAGGCTGAACATTTTGTACCAGCTCGCTCTCTCTGTGCTCCTGCCTTCCCCTCTCTCCCCTTGTAAACTCCCTCCTTTCTCCTCTCCTCCCTCTATCTGCCCTCGCTCCCTCCCTCCCTCCTAGTTACCTTTCTCCCCCTCTCTCCCTGCCTCCCCCCCTCCCTCCTCCTCTCCTTCCCTCGCTCTCCCTCTCTCATTCCTTCTCTCCCCCCCTCGACCCTTTTTCTCTCTCTCTGCTCCTTCCTACCTTTCTCCCCCTCTCTCCTTCCTTCCCTCGCTCCCTCTCTCGCTCCCTCGATCCTTCCTTTCCCCCCTTCTGTCCTTCTCTGTCCCTGTCTCCCCTCTCTTCCTCTCTTTGTCCCTCCTTCCCTCCATAAATCTTCCGTCTCTCTCCCCCTCCTTCCTTCCTACCTTTCTCCCCCTCTCTCCTTCCCTCCTTCCCTCGCTCCCTCTCTCCCTCCTTCCTCTACTTTCTGCTCCTTCTGTCCCGTGTTTTTCGCCTATATGGGGCCTCTTTACAAGAACACCTCAGCCTTTTTGCTCGGCACGTGCTGTCGTTCATCCATGTGTCCTCCTTTTGTCATTGGTTCATAGCTGGGAGGAGTGGGAGGAGACAGGAATTGGGAAAGTGGGATATTGAGTTCTATGTTGGGATGATTAGGAGGAGGGAGGGGGGGGGTGTTTGCCGTAAGCTAATTCAGTAGACCTTGTGTGTGTTGAAGTGTGTGTGTGTAGTTGCGGCTGTTTAGCCTTTGGTATTTGCTGGGTTGAAGAGGAGCTTATAGACAGCTGTCACAACCTTGTTAATGTCTGTGGCAAATTTCTCCTGACAAGATGTCTTGGGGAGACTTCTGGAAGCAGCGTTAGGGTCGAGCCGCTTTTAGCTCGTTCCCCTCTAAATGAGAATGTAAACTGCGGTGAATTTGGACCGGTAAGAATAATGCATCGCTTTCCTAGTTATTTGTCAGTAATAAATTGGATGGGACAACCAGAGAGAGGAAATTGGAGGCGGACAAGGAGGGATGTGTAAAGGGATATTTCTTACGTTTCTTGATTTGGTTGAAAAAACTAAAACCTTATGGCACATGAGACCCCCCTCCCCCACACACACACACAGTACCTCCTCACCCCCTCTCTCTGTCTATTCATACCCCCCACCCCCACCCCTTCCCCAAGCTCTCTGACAACTTTTATTGGTTTGTTTTCGCAAAGACGATGGGCCTTTGTTAGTGGAACCAATCGCTTTTGCATAGGGAAAAGTCAAAACAACCCTTCTTTCTGTCTTTTTCATTGTTTTTTAAATTCTTTCTTTGTTTCTTTCTTTCTTATTGGTTTGTTTGCTCCGTCTTTCTTTCTTTCTTTCTTTCTTTCTCATCCCACATGTTCAAACAGTTATCTGCATGCACATGTTGCTGTCTTCAGAAATGAAAACAGGAGTTATGAAGCTCTCTCCACATCTGGTTGATAAGTCGCTTTGTCTGCGCTCTCCATACATATTGAGAGCTGAGGCATTGTTTTGTTTTGTGCCAATTTTATCTTACAAAGCAGAGAGCATGCAAGTTGCCAATACTTTATATTTAAATGGTTCAAAACTATTTAGTTGTCAGGAATCCTGGCATTTCTCTTTGGGGGGGGGGGGCGTCTCTGTGTGAGCATGAGGTTGGTTGGAACATGGAGTACACTTCATGTAGGTACACTGTGTTCTTCTATGGGTTAAAATGGTCTGTCTGATATGTGGCTGCTCTCAGATCAGTTTTGGCACATGCTGATTATAGTGTTTCAACGGGGCTTGTGGGACGGGATCTGTACTCAGATCTGTTGGGTACACAGTGTTCTGCCGTAGGGACGGACCGGAGGGGGTGTGTATGTGTGCGTTTTACTGTCGAGTAATGGAACACTTATAGCCCACCACCATCCCTCCCCCCCTCCTTCCTTCCTTCCCTTCCCCCTTGTTTCTTTCTCTCTTACTCTCTCCAACACCAGCCCTCCCAGGCTATAGCTACAGCACATATTTACCCTACTATGCGTACATGTTCGCCCACTTGGCTTTTGTTCATTGGCTGCTACAAACCTGGAGGATTGGATTCCTCTCTCAGTGGTAGAACTACACATAGAAAATGGCAAAGATGTTAAAGAAGTTACTCTTTGACCCTGAGTATTTTTCTTTTTCTTAGTTTGATGCTTCTGTCTGCTGTGAGAGTTACCGCTCTATTCATACTAGATAGATGACCCACATTATTTGGTCGTTTGATGATTGGCCCGTTCCTGACTGCCGGTGATAGCAGTTGCTATACACCAGACAGACTTATCCTACACTGAAGAAGAAGAAGCCTGCTGCAGGACAGAGTAAATAATTGACTATCCGACTCTGAAGATATACAATATTTATGCGCTGCACTCTGTGCTTGTCAGTATGGCTCAACACACTTGACCGCACAGAGGATGCCGCCTGAAACCACTTACGCGAGTGCCAGCCATGCCACTAATTGGGTGGTGAGGCAGAAATTAGCAAGCCATTAAAAGTGGTGCTGGCAGAGTGAGAGATAAATGAGAAAAGGAAGGGAAAAGATGGGTCAGCCCTCTGGTGTTCTGGGCATCTTATCAAACCTCCATTTTTTGTGTTGTCTGTCCAGAAAATAATTACTGCCACTCCTAATAGACATTCTAGAGAGACAAGTGTACCGTTCATACCTTTTCTTTTACATAGAACTGTTGTAGTTTTAAATTTGTGTGATCTCATGCGGAAGACAGTTTTAACGAGGTGAACAATTACGTTTTCTGAATCTGAGCTGGTCTAGGCAGTGGCAGCTCCATCCCACGTTATGCAATTGGTTGTAACATTACTGTTGGTTGCATAACGCACCTCCCCTTCTCCCCTCCTACAACACTCTGAATAGACAAAGCGCACTCTGAAGTAAATGTGTGTGTTATTTGTTTGTGTGTGTGTGTGTTTGGACCCCCAGTGTTCATGTGAATTTACGATCTGAAAACATTCTCATTTTGGCAAACCTTTCCTTTCTTGGACATCGTAAACCAGCTAACACTCCCACTTGTCTTTCTATAATGAATGCCTCTGGGCTGTCACACCTAAAGTTAGTCAGCTTGACTCTTGTCAAGGAGATCATTTCGCTCTGGGCACATTTTTAGGATTGTGTGCTCCTCCCAAAGCCTGACCTTTAACCGTTTGTGGTGGGAAAACAACAGAACAGCACCCCAGGAAGACTAGCGACCACTTTGTGGAAGCTAATGGGGATCCAAATAAAGAATAAAGAATAAAGAATAAAGAACAGCACCGTAGAGTAATGGCAGCAAGTAAACTTGGACAAAATGTTCCCCGAAAGTCTTCAAGCTTGTAGAAATGTTTTTGGAAGGCTTGTTAATGTATCTCCCGAGTGCCTTGTTTTAATGAGAACTACTTTCTGCCAACTACGCTCCACCAAAGTTCAGTTTATATGTGTCTTTGTAGATTTGTATACGTCTTTATTTTTCCATTTTGCTGACACGTGAATAAACTCCTCTCTCTCTCTTTCTTTCTTTCTTTCTTTCTTTGTCTCTCTCCCTCAGGTCACACCCCCAGTTGAGGCCCCAGTGGTGGCTCCTGCTGAGATTGAGGTAAAATAAACCTGTCAACCCTTTCTCAAATCCCCCGCCCCCCAACACACACACACACACACATACACAGCCAGTCAGACCGCTCCTTGGTCTCTCAACCCCTTTTTTCGCCCCCTAACCTCAGCCTGCTCACACATTTCTCTGCCAGAGGCATGGAGTGCACAGGTGGGAATGGACAGGAATGTAGGCAGGGAGCAAAAAAAAACACTCATTTTGAAGTGGGAATAGTATTTGAAGTGCTGCAGTTGTTGAACACAGACAACTGCAACTTTTACACTTGTTGAGAGGCCGTATGCACACCAGAACAACTGTTTATTCAGCAAAGAGTGGGCAGCTGTAGTCTAGAGGTTAGAGAAGCAGGCTAATGATCTGGAGAGTTAATGGTTCAAATCCAGGACGGTCTGGGAAGATCTGGGCAAAATGAGTATAAACTGAACTCCCCGAACAACAGCTACTGTCGAGGGACCCAAGGCAAGGCAGTGCAGCAGTGTGTCTCAGAACTGTAGCTACATACATTCACTTAAATGTTATCATTAAGATTTCTTGCTGTGGCTATGGCAATATGGCAAGTGAATTTGAAGACATACAACTCACTGTCTCTTTTTTATTTCCTGCAATGGTTGTATTGCAAACACAAATAAATTAATTAGATTCAATTTAGGTTTGATGTGCTGTATACACACAGTTACACACAGTAACTTCTAAATGCTGGCATAGAGATAAAGCAATAGGTTCATTAATTTGTTCAGACTTCTATTCATTTGTTCATTTATCAGGCAATCTATCGATGCATCCATCCATCCATCCAGTCAGTCATAACTAGAGAGTTTAACTAAGTCCATTTGTCATTTCTCCTCCAGGTTCAGGCAGAGGACACTGTAGTCATTGCCACAGAGGTTGAACAGGTAAGATCCATCCTCTATAACTGCATTGTGGTCGCGTCATTAGAAAAGCAATCATTTGGTCATTATTACATTAGAGCTTTGGTTTATGCATGGTAGAATACAGCATGTGTGGTAGGTCAGCATTGTATATTTGTCCAGGGGCAGATTGCGACAATATGGGCCAAGGTGCAAGAATTTTAAATTGAAAAGTGGTTGCACACTCTAAAAACCAGGGGGAGGCAGTCATTTTGTGTTTAAGAGCCCCTCCCTCACCCCTTCATTGGCCCTGGGTGTGGCTGCACTGCCTGTATCTACGCCCCTGTGCTTGACTAATGAAAGATCCATATGGTCAGACAGTTACTGATTTGTCCTCCAGTTTACATGTTGCATGGAGTTTTTGTGTGTGCCGTGTTGACTCTCCTGTGTGTCTGGTTGCATTGCATGTGCAGACGCATGCTGTCTGTGAGCCAGAGACTGAAGTGGAGGTTCAGGTCTTGGCAGAAGAAGAAGAAGAAGAAGAAGCTGTGCCTGAGGTCCAGGTGGAAGCGGCCGTCACCGAGGCTGTCTGCCAACCGGAGCCCGTAACTGAAGCCGTCGCAGAGCCAGAAGCGGAGGCGCCTATTAGCGAGCCTGTTTCTTTGCCGGCCGCCGAAGCAGAACTTGTTGCAGAAGAGCCGGTTACAGAAGCTGTGGCGGAATCGGTGGTAGAAGCGGTGGTAGAAGTGGTTGTCGAAGCGGTTGTCGAAGCGATACCTGAGCCAGAAGTGGTGACTGAGGTCTGCCCTGCAGCGCCCGCTGAGGTGGAGGAGGTGAAGATCGAAGCAGAAGTGTTGGCCGAAGAAGTTGCACCGGAAGTCGCAGTTGAGCCTGTTGAAATTGCAGAGGTGCCACATTGCTAATAAATACTTTCCTCTCTCCCTGTAACAAACTTCAGTTTCTCCCTCCTTCCAAGGACACAAAATGATAGAAGTGCATTTTTGTCTTGTGTGTTTTTTTTTGCATTTTTATTCTGTGATAATCTGCAGTTTGCATGCAGCATGTAGTTTGTACAGAAGTAGCTATCGCTGAAGTCCCTAATAGAATCAAATTAGTATAATTTAACACAATATTCCTCTTGGGGAAGCAGCCAGAAAGCAGCAGTAGTTCATCATCATGCAGTAACTGTGGGACTTCTACAATGGCTACATCTGTAGTTCTGTCATGCCTCCTCTTTTCACACTGTTTCATTCAGATTTTAAGTCAAGTTAATTTCCTGTTGACAATGTTATTTGTTTGTTTACTTTAGGATGTTCCCGCCCCAGCACCCGAAATCCCAATGGTGAGTATTTTTTCTTCCATGTACTGTACCACAAATTTAAGGTCAACAACAAATTTAAGACATTTTCCTTGTTTTCTTTTTTCTTTTTTTTCAAGCATTAGAAAATAGAACTTCTACATCTGACAGTGTTGTGGCTGTAATGATAACATGGCTGTATCTTTTCTCTCACCAGGAGCCAGTCAGTGTCCCAGAGCCTCTGGCAGAAGAGGCTGAAGCCCCCGTAGCTGAAGTCACAGAGGTAAAGACTTTTTCCTCTTCAACAATCTTATCCTCAGCCTAGCAGCAGCCAATGTATGTCCATCAGTCACAAAGTATCAAATTATCATTTGTGGAAGATCTTTACATTTTCTTTATCCTCCTTTTTTCTGCCGTCTTTGTCTCTCTTCCTCCTCCTTCCCTCTCTCTCTTCCCCCTACTTTTCTCTCTATTTCTCTCTCATCCTCTCAACTGTCTGCCTCTCACACCCTTTCTCTGCATCTCTCTCTTTCTTCTATCTCTTTCTCTACCTCTCTCTCAGGCTCCTGCCCAGCCGGTGGTCGACACTGTGGTTGATGACTTCGTTATCACAGACTCTGCCCCAGTAGTGGAGGCTGCCATGGCCGAGTCTGCTGTTGTCGAGCAGGTGAGAACGACACACATGACACAATGGAGGGAAATTACCGCTAATTACCAGCCAAATGCTGCTAAGTCTCGACACCTCAGAAGTGGCATCTTTGAAGTCACAAGGAAATGGCATTTCAATGGGCTGTTGCTTCTGTAATGTGAAGTGTTTCCGGTTGAAACAGGATATAGCAGTGGGAAATAATGTGGTGAGGGACAAAAGTGTGCAGGCTGGACCATAACAAACAAAGGCAATGAAGCCCATTTGGTGTAGATGGTGAGGCAATCCACTGAAATGATTTGCGCATAATCTTGAGTTTCAAAAACGTGTGATCATATTATTGGTCAAATTTTTAATGTAGAACTGCTGGTACAGCATGAAGTAATCACTGAAGATAATGCTGGTTTCCAGGAAGTAAAAGCAATGGGAGTTTGATGTAAAAATAGAAGGAAGTAAAATCTAAAAATGTAAAAATGTTTGGCATTTACTGATAATTAGGTTGTGATGTGGAGTAGCAAGGTGAAAAAGCTATTTTAATTTCATTGTTACTTTAATTCTCAGTCCCAGTCTTTTCTAACTTGCTCCACCTCCTGCTCCATCTAGGCACCTATGGTCATGACTGACGCCCTCGACGCCCTCTCAGAATCTCTGGTTGTGACCCCCGCTGTCCCTGAGCCCGCCCCTGTCCCAGCAGCGGAAATCATCAACGTGAGTTTCTGTCAGGGCTTTTATTGTCTAATACAGACAATAATCATCTGGTCAGGCTGTGGAATCAGATTCAGGCTGTGGTTCGAGTGTTGAAATTATCATGTCGAAAGTGTCTTTAGCTTTTATTAAAACAGGTGGAACACACATCTCCACACACACACACACACACGCTACACAGATACATAAACGCTCTGGCGTAACTGGCAACAATGTTGTTGGTCCCAGGAAACAGAGTGTGGGGAGGAGGAAGTGTCCGTGCTGGGGGAGAGGGAGGACTCCCTTCCACCTGACTACCGGCCGTCCCCGGAGGACCTGCTGGTTAGATACGACCTCCTTAAACAACCACAAATATACAGACGTTGCGACTGTAGAAGTCGGACTGTTTACTGAAGGCATGTTGGACTGCTGCTGTAATTTGGCTCCGTCCCCAAGAGGAACTGTTTGGAAAACTCGGCTGAGAGACATTAGAGATTTGTTTTAAAATATGCTAATTTGGATTTATACTAATGCAGGATAGATGGAGGATAAATGTAAGAAATGGCTACCACTGTAAACTAAACCTGAAGTCTACCACCACAGCAACACCACAGCTATTTTGTGTTGAATTTTCATATTCAGTTAATTTCCATATTTGCTACAAGGCCTGCTGGCTTGAGCCGAACATTGCAAATAACAAAGATAACCAAATCTTTTCATCTGTCCAATCCATTTTTGGAAATACTTCATACACTAGTCAGCAATGACTAAAAAGAGAAGTGGGATAAATCAAGTTTTTAAAAATGCATGCAGACAGAAAAGGGAGCAAAACATGATTTTTCGCCCCCAAGGAATTCTTCTCAGGTTCGGAGCCAAAGTACAGCAATAGTTCAGCAAGCATGTAGTAAAAAGTGGGACTTCTACAATGGCTGCAACTCTGTGTTTCTTGTGGTGGGGAATAATGCCTGTGGATGTTCAGATCTTTGGGCTTTTATGCAGGAGTGCCTTTCCCTCTATCGCACTCACACTCCCTGCCTTCCTCGCTCTCTCATTCTCGTGCAGTCTTCCCTCGTTCATTCTGCATTTTCATGGAGTAACCTGTGGCTTTCCCCTCTGCGGCTCTCTGCAGACGATATACTTTGAATTTAAAACACTACAGTTAATAAAACAGAAAAATGCAATTGCAAGTATACTGAGGTGTTTAAACAGGCTGTTTTCTTCTCTGCAGGCTAAAGAGGAAATTGAAGCCCAGCTTGAAATTGAGGCTGTGAAGGTAAGAACGCTTTTTCCAGCATTAAATTTGCATTAGTGTGTGTTGGGTCTTACAACATTCCCCCACTCTGTTGAGACATGGGTTCCTGGCACCGAGGGTAACACCCCATGCTGCTGGTAAAAATCATACAAGATGATATTTCTAGTCAGCCATTGCTCTCTGTTAATGATTAGCTGCATGCTGTCATGGCTAAAATTACCATGTGCCTAAAATTAGCTTCCAGAATCAGAGTTTCTCACTTCAAATCTCAAATTCCACCTTCTCCCATCTCTCTCCTCCTCCCTCCCTCCCTTCCTCTTCCTCTCTCCTCTCTGCTCGTCCCCCTGCAGGATGCCATTGATGAGCAGACGAGCCTGGATGTGCTGTCAGAAGACCTCTCTGCCCCTCAGAAAGATATCTGTGACATGCCGTGCCAGATGCAGCTCACTGTGGAGCCTGTGCAGCTCGGCGCCATGGTAACGAGATTTAATTTGGGGAATTTCATTTAAGACAAGAAACCTAGCTGTCAAAAACTGTCCTTGGAGCATACATAGATATAAATATATATATGTGTGTATATAATTTTGGAATGAAACCCTTAAATTCAGTCATTCTATTATGAGTCAGAGTGGAAATACCCCCAAACCAGTCAAAAATTGTTGGAAAGGCCCTTGCACATTTGCAGCTTGAGCTGATTTTAAAAGCCATAAGACATGGAAATCTACAGTAGATGGCCTGTCATTACTAACAACTATGACCAACAGCAGAATTTTATCAGAATAATCTACTATATCATCCTAATTGAATTAGCCTATTTGCCAATTTCAACCCTAAGTAAAATATTTATTGCAAGGGCAGGGAACTTCTGTTTTGTTCGCCCTCCACAGTGACTGTTGGATTCCAAAATCCGCCCACAACTGTTTTATCAGCCGAATCTATTTTCTGAATGGAAAAGAAGAAGAACAGTCACAGTCCAAATTTACCAGCATTCCCTCAAAATGCGGCCGGTCTATGCTGCCTGTCCTAAACTTAGCCATGGCTGCTGTGTATCCCAGCCATCTTATCTTTTGGCTTGTATCTCCTTTTTCTACGCACTCACCTCATCTAATTCCTTCCTTGCTGTGCAGGAGATCCCAGCAGAGGGAACGCTGAATGGACACATGGTTCCAGAAGTCTCTATCGAGGGCTAGATCCACACAACAGGTCAGATCACCTTTTCTTTTTTGGCTTTCAGATAAGATAAATGTTACTGATTCTTAAGAGTAGACCGGTAATAAAATCTAAAATAAACATAGACATTTTCTATGATATTGACAGATTTACAGATGTCACCAATACATTTACATAGGAAGGAGGTCTATGTTTGAATTTCGTAATGAAAGTCCAGGAGGAAAGATTCTCATATTCTACTAATCTACCTACCTCAAAGTTGTGCAAGCTTAAACTGACTGAATCTACACTATGTAAAGAAAGACTGACTGAGACTTTTCTTCTGCTTTGTCTCCTCCAGATTCCCCTCAGTCATTTGGAGAACTCATGGCTTCACTGGGAGCCGACCAGCCGAACTTTACTTTTTCATTTTTTAGGGCTTAACAAAGGGACCGCTGGGAAAAACCGAAGGGACATCCACACTTGAAAGTGCCTTTCCTGCCCGGGTTCCTGTCAAAACACCAAACCAAAAAGTCAACAAGCTACAACTGCTGAATTCAAGGCAGCAGAACAGACTCTCGTCATAAGCATGTCGCAATCGGAACAAACATATTATGGCTCCTTTCGTAGATTTTTCTGTATTTCTCCCCGAAAGCATGTACAGTGAATTTGCATTGATTGTAAATCACCTACATACAATGTGTATGAATACTGTAGCATTGATGAATGTGGCTGTAGTTTGTACCTGGGCCGTGTTTGTAAAGGGCGGGAGGGAAACTTTTTTCTTTGGGTGTTTTTTTTTCACATTTCAAAATCCCGGATTTTGCTCGTCATGCCCTCTTTCCTGAAGTGGCACGGCAGCAGATTGTTCCCCAGCCTCCCTGTTTCCCCTCATCTCTCCTCCTGTCCTCCTCTGCCCCAATGAAGTGCCATTGCTCGTTAAAGGGATCGTCTGTCTGTGTGTGTGTGTGTGTCCCAGCCTCACCCCTCACCCCTATACTGTGCTGTGTCCGCATTCCCATTTTGAGAGGTCAGTCTGATGCCAACACACTAAAAACTAAGGGTTCATCGCGGGTTCTTCTAGCACCTTGGGGTTCCTCACTTGAAATCTCTAAAGGGTCCCTTGATGAATCCCCTTCACGTCACGGTTCGCGAACTCTTAAGGAAGGAGTTCTTCAAGGAACCTTCTGGAGTTCCCCCTGTCGTTCCCATCTGAAGAAACCCCAAGCTAACGCTGTAAGATCCATGCCCGCCGGAGACTGGGGAAGGACGGACTAGAGGGAGCAGGCTCGGAGGTCTTTTTCTGTGTTTCTCGTTTTTTTTTTCTTTCTCTTTCTCCTTTTCTAAATTGTTTTGTATAGACCACACGATGTGGTACAGTTTTGCGTTCACAGTCCGTGCTCTGGAGGAGACCTTGAGGAGGAGGAGTCATGTGATGTGATTTGATGATGATGATGATGATGATGATGATGATCACGAGTCGGCTGAGTTGGATTTTATCCACCTTTGGAATAAAGCTGTAACTCATCGTGATGCTGGTGTTTGTTGTTTATTTCATAAAGAATATCCACCATTTTCTTCACTCAAATAAAATACGAAGATATGGAAAAATAGTCGGAAATGGATTGATGTTGTGTTGCAGTTGGAAGTCAAAGAAAAAACATGAAATGGGATAAAGTACGTAAAATATATTTTGGCTTCATTTACCTTGTCAGCCCTGTATTGGCTGTAACAATATCTTTTGGTAGCTTTTATAGATGCAACCAGTGTAGCAGTGTTAATTCTTATTGCATGGTTGCTGAACTACTGCTGCACTTTGCTCCCTCCCCGAGAGGAAAAATCAACTATTGCTCTCTTTTTAGTCGCTGGGAAAGACAAGTAATGGTCTGGTAATTAGTTTTCATCCCAGAGAATTCAGACATCAGAATTGTCTGCAGAAATAATTAATGACCGAAACCATGCAGGGGGATTTCTGCAACCCCAATATGTCTATGTTGGGTGAACCAGTAAACAGCAGTAGTAGTGAATAACTGAAGCAAACCAATAACCAGCACAGATCCAAAGATGATGGTAAGAAGCCCACAGAAAACAATAGACATATACAATAATAGACGGATAATAGACAGGGTCAGAACATATGACAACTTACACTTTATAACATAGGCTAATTATTTTTGCTAACCCCAAGGCATGTCGTTTAGTTGTGATAACGGCCAAGACTACTTTTATTTTGAAATTTCTGCTCATCAAAAGGAAATACACAGTTGGGCTTGTTACTCAAAAAGCATCTCATTACTCATTACTAATTTCAAAAGTAATGAAATTAATTTACTCATTACTCAGAGGAGCAGGAATTTTCTACACTACTCGGTATATTACTTTTCAGTTACACCTGCAAAATTGTCAGTTGCATCCTCTCTTGGCTTAAAAAATCGGCATAACTCAGCTCATGTAAAAGGATCAGGGGAACCAAGTAACTCTGATGACTAATGTTCTTGTGAACCTTTTGTTCAATAAAATCAAAGTAATTGAAATAGTTACACTTGGAGAAAGGAATTTTTTCTCAGTTCCTCAGTTCTCATCTAAGCTATCTTATTTCGAACAAAGACGAATCGGGGGATATAGTTTTGGATAATTCAGCCTCTTATATTGAGCAATAATAACCCAAAAATTGATAATTATAATGTGATTACTGAAATTGAAATAAGTTGTTACACTACTCACTCCTGGGAAAAGTATAAACTACTGTAATGGTTTCCCATCCAACAGTGATCACGAATGATATGTTACAAGTTTAACATGAACATAACTACAGCCTGGATCCAAATGGGATAAAAAAAATACAAATACAAATACAAAAATCTTAATACTGAATACCAAAAATGTATTGACTGCAAAATCTCTGCTCCTTCCAACCATTATGACTACAAGCAAAGAAAGATTTGCCCATTTAATGAGACCAAACAATAGATATGTCAATAGCCATCCTATATCCACACATTTCATGATTATTCTAAATAGTCATGTCCTATTATGTAGCGGTTAGGAACTGAACTGTTAACCCAAGTACCGACTGACTCGATCTACACCAAGTACAGACCCAAGCACAGAAAATGGATTTGCAACTGAAACCACACAGCGTCACGGCTGGCAGACCTTTAACCCTTCACCCCTGTCTGTCATCACCTACGTAAATTTAATTATATCCCCATTAATTAACGAAACTACCAATGACAGCTGCGTCACTCCAGTTAATTCAAAACAAGGTGATAATATCCACAGTCCGGCTGCTATCCGGACAAACAGGATTGATCCGTGCAGCCTCTAGCCTTCTTGCAATAAATAATAAATTGCAAAGAAAAAAATAAAAAACTTTCAGTCAAAGTTCAGCATTTTCATATCAGCAACAGGGGATCTCAAGGAGGCAACACTTCATTTTTGTGGTTGTGAGTGAAAAAGATTGAAATGGATGGTTGTGCTTATGTATGTGTACGTGTCTGTTTGTAGTACTGTGTCTTGCATTGCTTGTGATGTTTCTGCTCTGAACGATATCACAGAATAATCCTGTGCAGCCTAATGGTGAATGTTGCTTTGAGTAACATGCACTGCATCAAGTTTTTGTGAAACTGATATGATATCCATTAGCTAATGTGTGCTGCTAAAAAACGACCCCACTGAAAACATCATTAATAATAAAAAGATCCTATTGGAAAGCAAATCAATGCTCGTCTCCAAGATAGATCAGCAGAACCTGATGGCAATCCACATCGGATCGAAACACTGATCGAAACGTAAATAGTCTGCTAACAGCGTCCAGGTTTGAACAACTTTCTGCTGATTCACTCTGGACAAAGCAGCTGGACTGGATGAGCATTTGTATCTCCGAAGAAAACACATGAAGACATGAAACACCAAAATACTCACCTCAGATCAAAAGTTTTTTATTATCATTCTTTTTTTTTGCATTGAAATCTACATTCATATTAGTATGATGTAATTTGGTACAGTGAACACTGCTGATGTGTGGTTTTGTAATTTCCGCCTCTTTATACTAAGATGATACTGTCAAAGTGAGTTTCAACTGAATTTCAAGCAACAGTTGTTTTTTTTTTGTTTTTGTTTTTTACTAAGGTTTACTGGCCCCTCATGTTGGAATCTCAACAACAAAATGCCAATATGCAAAACAGAAGCAATGTTTTCAGCATCAACCCAGATAACTTCAGCTTCGTTTCAGAGGGAAAAAAGAAAAAAACAAGAAGGTACAAACTCGAAGACTGACTAAAAGGAGAAATGATAAACACATACCCGATAACAACAGAGAGCATATATATATTTGTAAAAGCACATTCGCATTAATAATAGATGCTTTGGAATGAAAACAGCAACAAAGAGGCTCATTGTGATCCACCGACAACTGTCCCACTCACACTCAGCACATTCAATTCATATATTATCTGAAGCTCATTTAACTTATGCCATTAATATGCATGAATACATGTCACCCCTCCCCCAAAAAATAATAATAAATAAGAAAACAGGTGATTTGATTGGTCCATGAGGTAAAATGTAAAATTAAAAAAAGGAGGGAGGGAAAAAAAGAGCAAACAAAGACAGCTGGAAAGATCAGGAGGCCATTTTGAAAAGAGAAACATGTACAACAGAAAAAAAAACCAACATAACGAAATAAACGAAATGGTTGATGTGGGAGAGGTGTTGTAACACAGTGGAAATCATGAATTTATGAAAGAGGAGCTTGTGATCGGAGACAGGAATGATGTCCAACAATTCATTATCCTCATACATGCCTCCCTCTCTCTTACACACACACACACACACACACACACACACACACACACACACACACACGCGCACACATCATGCATGTACCCCCCCACCACACTCACACACTCATCAAGCTCCATATCAAATCAACTGCCCAGGCTCTAATCTTAACAAAGCCACTTCATGGATGATAATATTTACACTGAAGCGAAAACTAAATGACAACTCATGACAAAAAGCTCAATATAAACATAGAATCAAGCAAAAAAAAAAAAAAGTACAAGAAAAAGTAAAACCAATAGCAACCACATTAGATCACCATATTCTCTTTTTGTTCCTTCACTTTTTAATCTCCTCCTATGCACTGACAAAACAATGTCCACAGAACAGGCGCTGGTGGTGGGCGGGGCTTACACAGAGAAAGGGGGGGGGGGGGGTTGTTAGAAGATGACACTGATGATTGGGATGTGCAAAATGGCCGTCAATCAAAGCAAAGACCAGCGTGAGCCCAGGGATGGCGTGTAGTTTGCCACTCAGACTCTTCACTGTTTTTCTGCTACAAGGAAAGAGCACTTCAAAAAAAAAAAACAAAAAAAAACAAAACAGAGCCACCGCCCGCTTGGGACTACCCCGGGCTCAAAATCAAGCGCATCTCCTGCAGGCTGCTCAGAAGTTAGGTGAGGGGAGGGCATGTAGTTTGCTACGTAGTGTAGCCCGAGTGGGTGGGACCGCCAACGTTTCTGCTGAAAGGAACACTTCAAAAAAAGAGCAAACCGCCTGCTTGGGACTACCTGGGGCTCCAAAACAAGCGCATCTCCTTCTTCAGAGGTTAGCAGTTTTCACACCGGTCCGAGGAGTGTGTGTGTAGTAGTAGTAGTAGTAATAGTAGTAGTAGCACTAGTAGTGTTCAGCAGGCATTAGGCCTACTGGCAGGCCTGTCTGTCTTTCCGGAAGAGGATGTAGCTTAAGTCCGACCCCACCCAAGTGTGCCCCCTAAAGGTGCAACAGTGGCACTTCAAAGTATCATCGGATGTCATCAACAGCAACCCCAAGCACCACCCTGTCCCAAAATGTCTGGGGGAGATTTTAAACCCTGCTGCCGCATTTGAAGCAGGAGAGAAACCGAACTTTTTTTTTGTCCACCGGTCGCTGCGGCTGGTATGCTCCAAGATTCACCAGCCACTTTCACTCGGTTTTAGAATAAAACTGAACCTCCACATGATGGTTGCTGAACTTCCATGTTGGCTGGTTCGTTAAAAAAATTCATCCGCCATTTTCACTATTACCACCAGTCGCCTGCCAAAGTGGCTGGTAGAGCAGACAAACTTACCAGCCACAGCCAAAATTAACCAGCATTTGGTTGGCGGCGGGTGTTGGGTTATCCTATCCTTTCATCTGTATACTGTCCTCGTGATAATCAGCTTGTTTCTTTTCAAAGTCCTTGTAACGTCTGATTTTTTTCCATTTTGTCTTCTTCGTGTGATTGTCTGTCATCCCTCCATCTCTCCCTCCCCGATGTTGTCTATCGCAGCACCACTCAGGCAGTCGTGTAGGTAGGCAGTGAGTTTAACAACGGTCATGATGTTTTTTAACAGACTGTTGATGGGCAAGCGAGGAAAGTTTCACTGCAGCCAGGCGAGAGGCAAAAGAGGTCTTCTCCCTCGACTGTAGAAGGAAAGAAGAAAGAAGAGAGTAAAGAAGGAAAGGGGGGAGTGAAGGGAATGGTAGAGAGGACACCTCTCAGAGGCACTGCGCCCCCTAAGGCCCAATGTGGGCTCAGTCCTGTCCAATCTGGCCCAGTCTAACCCGGTTTGGTTAGGCCGAATCCAGTCCAGTCCGGTCTGGTCTGGTCTAGCTGGGATCCAGACCAGGCTTTTAGAAGAGTGCTTTGGATCCCTGGTTCTCGAACTCTGACCAGGCATCGTTCAGTTCCATGAAGATCATCTTTGCATAATCTTCATAAGGCTGGCCGGTTGCCTGGAGAGAGAGAGAGAGAGTGAGAGAGAGTGAGAGTGAGAGTGAGAGTGAGAGAGAGAGAGTTAACAAAATATTTGCAAATCTTGAGCTTTTACAGTATACAGTATTGGCACAAACCTGTGGCATTATAAATGACAATAACATCAATTACACAAACCCCCCCATGCATTTCATAAAACCTGCTGTACAGTATATATACGATTCAGGGGTCTGGGTGACAAATCTCCATTTTGTGCAATGTAAGGTATCTTATACATTTACAGACTATTTAATTGCCTTTAACAAGCATGGCCAAGTGGTAAAACACTCTCTTACAGCTGCACTTCCTACGACACAATACAAACACATACAGTACAAGACATATTTCCCCCCCAAATAATCCAGAAACGCAGTCAACATGAAACATTATCAAATAACAAAAAACTACAATACCTATTAGGTGAAATTCCAGACATTTCTACTTTATCTGCCATAAGCTGAGGGACAGCCAATGGAACCAAGATGAGAATTAATGTGAATCTCTGTGTATTATGTCACATAATCAGTTTGAACGGCATTTGTTTACAGTTATTCTTACAGTTTGTTATAATAATTTTGTTTGCTTATGATTATTTATTTTTGTCACCATTATTTATGTAAGCTTTGGCAACATAAGTATTACTTGTCATGCCAATAAAGCTGATTGAAACTGAATTGACCCTCTTACAGCCGGCAGGTCCGAGGTTCAATCCCTACAACAGCATGTATCCAGAAACTTTCATGTGCCTCTCTGTTTCTGTAAGTCGGGCTAAGAGCATCAGCTAAATGCAGAGTGGGATATTACCAATAACCACATGCTGACAAATTATGGCCTATTCTCCTCTAAAAACCTAGGTGGCTGGTAAAATGGCAAAAGCGCAGAACCGGCCACTGTGGCTTGCTTTATTCTTGCTCAAAGTAAAAGTTGAGGCAGCACGTTATACTGTACCTTATCTGGATGGACGACCAGCACGGCCTTCCTGTAGTACTTCTTCACCTGGTCTGGGGTCACCAGGTCAGCCATGCCCACCGGCCTCCAGCGCGTCTCGCCCTCCCACAGCACCGTGTGCAGAGTGGACAGCAGCGCTCGGATGTTACGCTCCTTCCCCTCGATCCAGTCCAAGATCTGCAGCACGGACAGCAAGACAGTTAAACAGGCCTTTAGTGCCTTTAGTAATGGAAAAGGGTTAACTATCCTGATCCGACCTCCGAAGCTACTTTGACTAGAGCATCCCCCCCATTTTTTAATTGAACAAACATTTGGCTGTGCTGCTCCAAGTTCAAGCTAAAGACTTTATTGTCCCCAGGGTGGGATATTAACATCATCCCCCAACCAAAAGCTCGTAAGTTGGTCTACCTTAGCCCTTTTGGCAGGTAACCAACCATGGTTTGGAAGTCCCAATCTACTCTGGCCACTACTGCCAATATTCCTCCACTCTGTCAAGATTTGGTTTCCCGGACTGTTGGTTGTCCAATGGCGTGCGTGTGTGTAAGTGTGGGTTGTGTGTACGCATAGTGTATCTGTTTGGTTACCTGTAATTTGAGAGGATCCATATCTTTAGTGATCTCCTGCCTCCTCATTTCAGCGATGGTCCTTGGTCCTTTCTTATCAGGCTTAGAGGCAAATCCCTGAGTTGACAGCAGGTCCTCAAAATCATCCTCCTTCACCTTGGGCTTGGGGCCTGCATCACAACACAGTACAGACAATTGAAGCCATTATGTAGAAATACTGTAGGAATAAAGACATGCATACAGCCATCATCATATATAATTAGATATTGTGATCATGATCACCAATCACGATTATTAGTCTGCATAAACTGAAGAAAAAAAAAGTATTTTACTGCACAGACGGCATCTTATATCAACATCTTGACTAATTTCAACTACAGCAGACATTCTAAATGACATGGAATGTTTTATACTGCCAATATATATCAATATTCTATGATTATTAATTATGGAAACTGAAAATCTCAATATATGATTACTTGTGCAGCCCTAACATTGATTAGGTCTCCCTTGGAGAAGAGATTTTGAATCTCAATGGGATTTCCTGGTAAAGTAAAGGCTAAATAAAATAAAATTAACAATTCCTTTCACTTCCACTCATTCTTTCTTACCGAAGCCAGGCCCGCGGACGCCCCGCTCCTCTCTCCCTCCGATGACGCTGGAGAAGTTGAGGTTGTAATTGGGTTTGGAGGCCTGTGTGCCTGCAGCAGGCTGGGAGGATGGCGGCGCTTTGGGTGCCGACCCAGATCCAGATCCAGATCCAGAACCAGATCCAGATCCGGATCCAGATCCGGATGTGGGCTTCCAGGGTTTGTTCTGGGCAGAGCCGGGTCTTCCCGGCTGCCAGGACTGGCCTTGAGGTTTAGCAGAGGAGGAGGAAGAGGAGGCGGAAGGAGCCTTGGTGCTGAAAGTCGGACCGGAAAAACTACCGCTGGACGAACCTGGAGAAGACGTGAGGGAAAAATTAGGAGAAATTATAATCTGTCAGTCCATCTATCTCTAGTATCAATCTACTGTATCTATCTATCTATCCACCCATCCATCTAATTATCTATCCATCTATGCACAATTTGTTGTGCACCAGCCACTGAGCTTGCAAAGTTTCCTAGCCACTTCCACTGTATTTACGAGTCAAATACAATTTTCACTGTAGGATAAGGCAGTGATGGCTGGTAACCTGCCAACAACCAAATTTTCCCTCACTCCCTCAAAGACAGGCCTGTTGCCTGGATCCCTTCTTACTGCTGGCACATTACCACTGTTACAGGTGACTTGAGAACTGAGCAGGCCTCTTACTTGGTAAATTGGAGCCCAGGTTTCCCAGGTCGGCAAAAGGGTCGAAGGTCTGAGACTTGGCCTTTGAGATAGACGACACTCCAGGAGCTACACACGCACAAAAACACAAACACACACACACACACACACACACACGCACACACACACACACACACACACACACACACACACACACACACACACACACACACAGAGGAAGAAACAGAATGTGTTTTAGAATTAGAATAACTTTATTTACAAAAAACAATCAATCTACATGACTGTCTTGGTGACACTGGGTGCACAAACATATCGACAACTCATGTAGTGACATACAGTAAGTACATAGTGGCTAGTACATCCAAAATCACCAGCCATTTTCAGTCTTTTACCAGCTATCTGTGTTTAACAGAATAGAACAGGTGCCGTGATGCATGAAGCTGGCAGTTCTTGCCTATGTGGTTTTCAAACAATCAAGATTTAATGCTGCCAAGCGCTGAAAGCGTGTCAGTGAACTACAGTGACCATAACTCATTACACCTGAGGCTCTTCGCATCTGTGCTCCTTTGAGTCGCGGAGAGTCTGTGCCGACGCAAACTGAATGGAGAGGCAGTTTGAAACGCAGCCTCGATAATCAGATGGAAGTATAATAGTCAGTTAATGTTCCCAGTGCCATTTGCTTATACTAGATGGAGAGACTTTAGTGCCTGAAACACTCACTGGGCTCGTTAAATGAAACGTCAATAACAAGTCATCAATGAACCCCGTCCTGACGCAGCCGAAGTAAACTGACAACCTCTGCGAAACACTGATCTGTGTGTGTGTATGTGTACATCAACAAGGAACACCGCTTCGACCTACCTGTATACATAACACATAATGAACGCACAAGTGTATACACATCCAAAAACACCCCAACATGTTCCTGCACCTACCTGTGTTGGTGTAGTTGGGTTTGCTGGTGGCGGCGCTCATGCCGGCGGTGGTGCTGGCGGCCCAGCTGTCCCACCCGCCCAGCAGGTCTGGCTGGCTGGCCGATGACGTCATCTTAGGAGGGTCATTCACTAGCTTATCTGTTAAGACACAAACACACAAAGCATCACCCGTTAAGTTTGGCTGCAATTACCAGGCGAGGGTAGATTCTGACACCCAGATCGGTGCCTGTGGAAGAAAGGAGGATAGTTTGCCCAGCAAAGGTGAGAAGAGTTATAGATGAGTGTTTTTGTTGTTTGCTGTTGAGCTGGAGGAAGGTGTGTGTCATCCTGGCAGATGTTGAGATGCGATGAGGCGGCAGAGGAACATGGGGCAGTTTTTATGTACAGCTACGTGAGATAGCATAGGGTGTATAGCCATCTTTCATTAGTTATATTTAATATTTGTAAGACCTTTTTAATGCCAGTAAGGGTTAAATATGATCATTATCACAACTGAAATGAATGTGAAAATGAAAACTGTAGATGTATGAGAATAGAGGTCTGTGTCTCATCCGTCACTGGAAAAACAACGCACCCAGAAACTGCAATAGTTTTAAGACCTATAAAACAGAATTTCAGACTTAAAATGCTTTATTTACCTGTATTCAAGACCTTTTCAGACCTTGAATTTAGATAATAATTAGATAAGAATTTTAAATAACAATAATAATAAATTTGTATAATAATTTGAGACATTTTAAGACTTTTTCAGGACCTGCAGACACTGGCTGCACTTACTGAGGTTGAAGAGGCTGGTATTGGAAACAGAAGGGGGGTTACTGTGAGCTGAACCGAACCCACTGGTGCCAGAACTGTCGGAACCCAACAAATCACCGAACAGGTCAGGACCCGACGCCTGCCGCGACGAAGCCACACTGGGACCGGCACCGGAGCCGGAGCCGGAGCCGGAGCCCACCCCAAACGGATCGAACAGGTCGCCCATGGCTGCGGGACACGGAGACACGGAGGGGGAGAGAAGAAAGGACGGGGGATAATTGGAGGGTTTTATTTTTTAAATCATGAGCTCAGTATTATAATTTTAAGAAAAACACATTTCTGTGTAACTGATAACAATTTGGTGAATACTTTTATCCGAAGCACCATTCCAAGAGTGCATACATTTGAACATGGATGCACCACATATAGTGATAAAATGGAAAATATACAAATTTTAAATGGGTTATACATGTATGTCATTATTCAGCGGGGGATTCATCAGTTGGTCTATGGACCGATTATCTGATCAAAGCCATGGGATGAAACTGAGGCTCGTATGTACTTTATGAAACACAACATGTAGCCACTATTGGAACGGTATGAAATTAACACCCGCCGTGTGCGTTTGTCTGTATATATATTTAGTTGCGGCTCGAAATTCGGTTTACTCAACCAGACACTTTGGCAGGCAACCAACCGTCATTCAGAGGTCCATTTACTGTTCTCAAAATCATATTTGCCTGGTAGAATAGTGGAAGTGGCAAGCGAGAAAAGTTAAGTTTCCTGCCGTGATTATTGGCTCAGTTTACATTGCATTAGAAACAAAAAGAATGCTTTAGTAAAACCGCACACTTGGTTGGAGCTTTACTCCTAGTTGTCCCAAAGATGAACAAGGGAGGAGGTTCGTTAAAAATTGAGATGGCCACCATTTGGAAAATTTGATGCTTTCTCTTGCAGAATGTTTGCTGGCATGAAAGTAAATGATATTATGCGTTTTTATTAGGCATTAAGGCATGACTCACCTTAGGCCTTAAATAGTTACATTTTTTAATTTGAGTGGATTTATAGCACTTTTTGGAATGAAACCCTTAATTTGTTTACTGTATGGTACATTTGAATGAATACTGGCAATACAAGACAATAAACAGCCACTGTGGACTCTTACATTTGGGGTCCGGTGTTGCTCCACCAGGCGGCCCGCTGAAGAACAAATCCTCCTGCACCGCTGCAGTGTGACCAGCAGGGGGGGCGAACAGGTCGTTGAGGAGGTCGCTGTTGCTGGAGGAGGTTTTCAGGCCTCCCTGGACTCCCTGATGAGGAGCGGAGGAGGAGGAAGAGGAGGATGTGGCGGGAGGTAGAGGGTCAGAGTTCAACCCCAAGAGGTCAGCGGTGTCACTGGCAGGAGCTTCCTGGGCAGGAGGGGGGGTCTGGGGGGAGAAAGGAGAGAGAGACGGATGGGACGGATGAGTGAAAAAATGTAAGCCATTTACACCAGGATCTTATGCATTTTGTCTCCGTCTGAACACAGTCCGATCACCCAGGATGCATGTTACTGCCAGGTGTAAAAAAGGGGCCATGTATTGATGATATATAACATTTTCCTGCCTATGTTTTAGCTGGACGAATCAGTCATTCAACAAACCAACCAACTCCTTCCCCACCTCGAAGTCAGCATCAAATAGCGGCTCGCTGGGGTCACGTGACAGCGGCTCCCCACAGGGAGCAGAGTAAGAGTAGGACTCTCCCTCTGATTGGTCACTCAGGTCCTCCTGGTCATCCATGGTCCCGCCTCCCTGACTGTCTGAGGCGTCGTGGTGGCCGCTCACATCTGGAAATAAATGAAGAGACTGGTCAGTGGAAGTTTTAGGACACCCTAAAGTCACTCTCACAGACATTAATCCTTGTAAAAACTTGACATAAATCTTGAAATAAAGATTAAGTTTGCTTCAGATTTTACCAGAAAATGATGTTCCCGATGACTTAAGACTATCTTGTTCTCCGTTCAAGCAACTGTACTGTTTTGCTGATGGTATGTGAGAGCAGTGTCCAATAGGAAACATTTTATAGCTACTATCAATGGCTATTAATAGCTATTTGTTAGGAAAAATAATCTAAAACAAGGTTTACTTGTGTAACAATTACATTTTAAACCATTTCAAGTGTTATCCCTTGTGATTTCATCATTATGAATAGATTTTTTTTGTTTGTTTGATTTTGTTTGATTGTTTTACAATCCAACTCATGATACTGGCTGGTACTGACAATACTGTGACAACACTAGTACCTTCCCAGTCCAGGGTCTGGAAGAAGTTGTTGGCGTTGGTATCGGTGCTGACAGGAGATTCTGGTTCCGTGACGCTGGAGCCGTCAGGAGTCTGAGCCGGCTGGGGCGACTCGGAGTCGTAAAAGGCTGAGGAACCTGGCTGACGGGGAAGCTCCGGCTTACCTGGGGGGTTAGGATGGAAGGTATAGCTTGTCTGTGCATACAAATGATAAAAACTGAACAGTAACAGAAAATATGTGCTACCAAGGTGCTTAAAAGGGCTTAGAAGAGAAAAAGAATGAAAATGACAGATACATAAGTGAATTGAGGAGCAGTAACCAAATGATATCAAATCTCAACATGGAAGAGAATGGCAACAACAAAATGCATACATAACACATATGGGAAATAAAATCACTTTTAAGTCACCAGGCGTCGTGGCTGCTTCAGGCATCTTTCAAATTTCATGGAAAGTATTGGTTTCACTACTGCCTTGTCTCCACTGACCGGGGTTTAGCCAGGCTGTGGCCGGTCTGGCTCAAAGCCAGTGTCTCCACTGTCTTTAGAAACCTGGCTAAACCAGGCTGGACCACAGAGCAGGTCATCTAACACAACCTGGGTTATATTACATGACCTAGACCTGGGTCAAGCTGCCCACAAGCCCCAAAATGAAAGATCCTAAACAGAAAATTTCCTGTATATTTTGGAAACGTTTTGTGCAACATTTGGTTTTAATAGTTGGTGGAATTAAATGTGTCTGTTTCTCAGAGTAAGATATTGGAAGAACAACAATGACACGACTGTCTGTGGTTTGTTTCACTCTTTCACTCTTGGTGCTTAAATTTAAGGCTATTTTGTGGTGTGCAAAAGGCGCTCATTATTTTCAAATTCTGCTGTTCTTTTGCCAGCTTGCTCATAGATGGAGACACAGACTAAAGCAAACCATACCATGACACACCTAACCCCAGCTTGTGCTGAACAGAGCTAATGGAGACAGGGGTTATGTCAGGTGAACACCACCTACCGAACTTGCTGAGGATCTCCTGCTGTTCGTCCCGAGAGGAGAAAAGGATTTTGGGGTTGAGGCCCTTGGTGTGGAAGCCGTCCCAGGGAGGGGTCTTGGTGCTGGGTCGATCCCTGGGCTCCACCTCGATGTCCAGGTTGACCTGGAACAAGTCTGGGTACTTCTCCTGGATGTCACAGGCATCCAGATCATACCTGACAGGAAAACAAAGGGTTGGGAAAGAGGGAGGAAAGGAGAGAGTATTTTAATTTTTGTTTTATTTGAAAAAGAGTTTGTGAAAATGACAAAATGCTGACAAAATGAATGCTGACATGAAAGTAAAGAAGTATTTATGTTCACTACTTACTATTAACGTTACCATAAAAGTTGCGAGTCATCTTAAGACCTTTGCCTACAAAATAGGCTGTCGGAAAGGGCCAGTTGCACAAAGATAGACGTAGTCTTACTTAAATGTGACTTTAAGCCAAACTTGCTATGGACTCTTATATTTACCTGATCTTACTACTTGTTGATTGTTGTAGATCTCTAATAGGTTATTTAAACACTCTCTTCTTCAGGCTCTTTCCAAAAACCAAAGATTTGCCATCTTGTATGAAACAGCTTCAGTATTTAAACTTCCCACTCTGACAGTTAGGCCGACTTGTTGCCATAACAACAAAGTTCTTAACTCAAGATTAGCCAGGGGGAAGGTGGCTAACTGTCCTACCTCAAAATAAGTCAGTCGTAATATTTAAGTAACAGACAATCTTAATTAGCCTAGTCCAACCTGAGAATCTAAGACCAGTCTAAGGCTTAGTCTTAAACTGAGTTTATGCAACTGGCACGTCTCTCAGATAAAAACAGCAGGTGCTAGCCATTAGGAAGTTTGAAACTTGCAGCAGTGAATGGATGATGATGTCATCCGTTCTAGTGTATTGTGCGGCCCCAGATTGCGTACGTACTTGGCAAACTTGACAGTGGTGGCGTTTCTGGGGACGAAGCCTGTGTGGAACTGGATCTGAAACATCTTCATGGATGCCATCTGAAACAAAATAAATTTCAATGTTCAATGTGCATGTATTCATCACTGTTCACCTTTCATCCATCTAAAAATGTATTTTGCATATTAGGCATTTAGCTGACACCTCTATGCAGGTTGACTTACAATGTGTGCAAAAGTACACTAACAGGTTTCCACCATGGCTCATGAAAAGTCCCTTTACCTTTTCACATACAGGTAGTTATGTCACAGCAGTTGATGTCGATGGTATTTGTGAAACATTAGTCGCATTCCAGCTTGACTGCATGTGTGTGTGTGTGTGTGCGCGTACCTTTGCTTGAAGCCGTCCTCCCAGCGTAGATCTGGCATGGTAGATCACCACCAGCACGTCTCCTTGGACTGTCACATTGAGAGGAATCTCCGCTCTCCCGTCCTCCATCTTAAAATCCCTGGAGAGTGAGAGCAAGAGAAAGAAAGTGCAGGAAAGGACAGAGGTTTTTTTTTAATCTTCATTTGTCCAGGGAAAGCTGCTTGTTCTTTTTCAGCAACCCCCTGCTTCACATTCATACAATCACACACATTCATACCTGGGAGCTGCCCAGTGCAACCACATCTTCTACTGTTGACCACTGAGCAGCTCCACTGGAACAATACATGAAGACGCAGGACAGACGCAGGATAAATGCATGAAGGGGGACTTTTACACTAGTCATGTTTGAGTATGTGTGTTTGCTGAGTGTGTACGGGCATCCATCCCTCTGTGTGTGTATGAACCTACTTCATCTTGTCGTACTCCTGCGATGTGGTGAGGACCCTCTCGTCTCCGACGTAAACTTCGCAGAACGGCCTGCACCCGTTACGCTGCTTGTTGAAGAGCGGCACGGGCGTCATGACGATGGAGCGAATTATTATGGGCTTGCTGTGGGGGATGATGGGCTCCTCGGCCATCATGTCGCACATATATTCTATGTACCTACAAAAAACAGCCAAGCAAAAACAAGATCAAGATCATGGAATGTTTATAGAAAGAGGAAAAATATCTTTCTTACGTACAAACGCGTGTTTGTGCGTTTGTTAGGTAAAAAACTCCAAAAAGGGGAAATAAAACTTACTGGTGAACTCGTTTAGGTTGAGAACCGCTAGTGATTTTATGTGTGTATGTCTGCAAATGCATGTAATGCACAAATCCATGTGTCTTTGTGTTAACTGTGTGTGTGTGTGTGTGTGTTCATGAATGCACATGCTTATGTCCATCTGTACTTCTGTGTAAGTTCTTCACATCAGAGGCATTTTGAGTATACAAGTCCCCAAGAGCCTGTGGTCAGCTTGGCCAATCAGAAGTAATCTAACATTAGCAGCTAGCCTGTAGTCATCTTGGCCAATCAGAAGTAATCTAACATTAGTGGCTAGCCTGTAGTCATCTTTGCCAATCAGAAGTAATCTAACATTAGTGGCTAGCCTGTAGTCATCTTGGCCAATCAAAAGTAATCTAACATTAGCGGCTATCTTGTAGTCAGCTTGGCCAATCAGTAGTAATGCATTAACACAAGAGTTAATCCCAGCTCAGCTGGCTTGGTCAAAGATGGCAGCATGCCAGCATAAACCAGTGATTTATGGTCTACTGCCAGATTTGGAAAAATTTGAGTAATAAAAAAAAACAACTTCTATATCTCTCCTCTCTCCTTTTTCTAAAGCTGTCACTTAAATGATCATTCTGTGCTGCTTGTAATTTTGGTGATCTAAAGCTTATTCTACTGTTGCACTTGTTGTAAGTCTCTCTGAATAAGCTTAATGCTGAAAATTGTATTGTATTGTATTTTTAATGAGACAAAGAAATTTAAAACCTCAACCAGCATCAAATCTATATGTTATGGGCAAAATATATAACAAGGTGATTAATCCACAAAAATCTAATTTTTACCAGCAATTGATTTGCATTAGTGTGTGCAGGATCTGGACACTACTGTAACAATCCCCTGCTCCATTGAACACACCCCCCTTCCTGAGCCTCATGATGTGTGTGTGTGTGTGTGTACCTCTTGTGTGAGGGAGCTATGCCAGGCGGGCAGCGCTTCATGGAGAACATGTAGACCGCAGCCTCAGCTGTGGTGAACAGACGACAGAAACACAGGAAAGAACACACAGCCACAGCCGACGCTGCCCTGCCGTCCTGCAGACAGACACAGAGAGAGAGACAATGAAAACATGATGTTGCAACCGTCAACCTCACCTTCCTTATTCTTCTCATATTCTTCTTACTTCTCGTCCTTGACTTCCTCTTCCCCCTCTCCAAGGATAAATACATAAGGAGGGACTACAGTCACTACTATTACAGAGTACTGGTGCCGTGTCAGCCCGCCAGTTTTTTTTATTCATGTGGAAGTTGACTCAGCCTTCTACTACCTTCTACTCTTGACCCCAAAACATGCCATTCTTTATGCAGAAGAGAAGAGAAGAGAAGAGAAGAGAAGAGAAGAGAAGAGAAGAGAAGAGAAGAGAAGAGAAGAGAACTACTAACCAGACAGTGTACTATACAGATGTTCCTCTGGTCCTGTTTGAGCCACAGGTGCATGTTCTTACATACACTGTAGAGATTGCGGAGGTTGGGCGCACGGCGTGCCTGCCAGTTACACTCTGAAACCTACACACACACACACACACACACACACACACACAGGAAGGAAACAAACTTTTTTATCCACTATATACTATTCTTTTTAGAATAGAATATGACTTCTAAATAACGGCTGATTGCCAAAGTGGCTGATAGAGTAGACAAACTTTCCAACTTTATGTGCATGTGCGTACATATCCACAGACACAGACAGACACACACACACACACACACACTTCATACCCTGTTGTGGAATCGTGAAGGCCTGTACGATCGTTTGGAGAGGTTGTAGACGGCATAGTGGCCGGCGTGACGCGAGTCCAGGAACAGACGAACGTCCTCAATGTTGTTCTTTATCGCCGACTCGACCCCCTCTGCTGGGAATGACATGACTACACACACACACACACACACACACACACACACACGCACACACACACACACACACACACACACACACACACACACACACACACACACACACACACACACACACACACACACACACACACACACACACACACACACGGAAATATGCAACAGATGTTAAATATTGTTTATCTTTTTCCTGAAATGTTCAACTGTGCTTAAACTGTGAAATCGTTTTCCATGACTGTTACTTAAGACACGTCTGGATGGGATTAGTTCATATTAGTTTTACTCCAGGAGGTCAGGTAATGTTATTTTCATCAGTGTAATTCAGAATGCCGATATTTGTGATTGTTACTGGCCCCCACTGGAGTAACAGTTACAGGACAAATGACCTACTGCTTTTCAGCCAACTGCCACACCCTCTTTCACTTCTAGTACCATCCAGACTGATGTCCGGACTGATCAATGGGAGTTACCACCCCTACCTGCTATTCTGGAGGTGATGTATGAAATATCCAGGTCCCCTTTGGCGTAGCTGTTAGAGAAAGCAAAAAAAGGCGTACTTGTAAACTTATCTGCAGTAGGTATACAACATAGTAGGGAGCAGAAAACACAAAACACTATCTAAATAATAAAACGGGTTGACTAAGGTCTGGGAGACAACACAGATGTAACCAAAGAAGTCCAACTTTTTTT
Organism: Centroberyx gerrardi; assembly: GCF_048128805.1. Taxonomy (NCBI): domain Eukaryota; kingdom Metazoa; phylum Chordata; class Actinopteri; order Beryciformes; family Berycidae; genus Centroberyx; species Centroberyx gerrardi. The sequence goes on along the minus strand of NC_136004.1, from coordinate 26,112,876 downwards.
ACTGCAAGCGTGTTGAACTACTGCTGCAATCAATCCCCAAGAGGAACTGTCTGAAAAAGATCAAGGTTTGCTTGCTTTTCTGCTGCCAAAAGTTACAAGGAACAGCCTTGTAACCAGCTGGTTCAGAGACAAGAAAGTTTTGTATTACAACATACGAATTTTGTTCTACTTTATATCATTTGAGAAAGAATGATTTGCAGTAATGTTGCAGTAGACATGCATGATAGATGTATGGAGGGGGGCTTCCATCACGGATACCACATTACAGAATTCCAACCAAATTTGGTTTTAATGAAGGATGTTCCACAAATATGTAACAGGCTGAGCTAAAAATCCTTCATCATAGTTTTTCCTCAGAGGTCAGAACACTCTGACCTGGTAAATGTGGCTGAGACAAAAAAATTGTGGACTCAATTGTTTACCAAACAATTACTAAGTTTTGCATCTTCCTATAGTTTCCCATAACTATCTCTAGGCAAGCTGCTGCTACAGACTTTTACACAAAAAAAAACCAGAGCAAATTTCAATAACACTTCAATAACACAAGTACAATACTCTGTAAGAGCCGGTAAGCACCTGAGAGTTCCTCACCGGAAAAATATCCCTAAAGGGTTCCTTTAAGAACTCTGATATGTACCCGGTTGTTACCATCAAGGTTCATGAACCCGTTATAAAAGCGTTCCTCACGCAACCATCTGGACTTCCCTTATGGTTGCAAGCTGAAGAACCCCTAAATGTTCCACAAAGCCTGCTTTAAAAGCACTTTTTAAAGTCTTTTAAATAAATAAAAAACATTTTAAATGAGTATTAATCTAATCAAACCTGTTTTTGTAGGGAACCAATTAACAAGCATTTCAACAAATTATAAATAAACAGTATTGGGCTTCAGATGGGTACTAATATTTTAGCTTGGTATCGGCCTCCGGATACCAGATATCCAGATATTGATATCTATGCACCATTCATCAATTTCCGTTTCAACAGGACTACTGATTTAAAACAAGTGTAACAGCTACATCTATTTAAACTGTAGTCTGTAGCTTAAGTATCGGGGCGATGAACTAAAGCTCAAGGACATTTCAGAAGGGCAGATGCTTGCTGTCACATTGGAATAAACCCAGGCCTTCTTGTTGAAGGACGGCCTCCCTACTTAGTACTGACTGCCACCTTGCTGTTAAGACTTATTTATCATTGACTGATGTAGAAAGTAGGCGACACTGGGTTTCACAGCAAAAACTTAAAGCAAAAGAACAGGCAGCTTCTGTTTTAATCATGTTAGAACAATGACAACAGCAAAAACAAAGCAAGATTAGCGCACAGCCCCTTTACTTTTTCCACTGACTATATCTTAATATTTATTACAAACAAACAAACTGAAGGCTAAGCTAGATAGTTCATCTATCTACGCTGATGATTCTCCACTTTGTCTGTATGGAGTTAGGGCACACACAGATGATGCTGGTTAAGACACAGAAGCAGCCGGAATGGTGGCTTACAGGTTTAGTATGCAGTGGGGCGATGATCAAACCTTTTATCTATACTCCAGATTCTACCATTCATTCATTCATTCATTCATTCATTCATCCAAATGTTTTTGTCCCCCACACTATGCAATTGGCGCGAGGGGGACAATGGATCAGGCTGTGTCTGTCCGTCTGGACATATCTCAGGTGATAACAAAGACATCACTGGTCTGATTTTGACAAAACTTGGAGGGATGTTGGATCTTTGCATTGTTCTGGCATTTAAAAATATTACAATGATTGGCCTTGTTAAAATTAAACATAAAAATGTCAAACTTTGAAAGGTCAGAACTGCTATATCACCAGTCCAATTTTTATGAATGTTGGAGGAATGATGCATCTCGTTTTGGCCTAAAGAGTGCCTGCACCATTTGTGAGGGATGACATGTTTCACTTGTTTTGTTGTTTTTGTTGTCTTTGATTGTTCCATTCACTCTTATTAAGCTACTCATCTGTTCATTCCCTTCACTCTCTCCTTCATACATTCAATTAATTCATTCAGTGTGTGTTAGGGTCAGAAATCAGTGTGTGATTATAGACACAGCACAGCAAAAGGCTTAGTAGGGTTCTCTCAGTCAAACACACTCTATAGGAACACACACAGAACGGCTCATGAGTCGGGCGCGCATCATTGACCCATATTTACCTTGGGTTGCTAGGTGATGGACACACAGTGGGACCATGAGGGATGGGGGACAGAGAAAAGAAACAACAAAAAATAAACAAAACAACCACCACCACCAAACAAACAAAAATAAATGGATCAACCGACAGATTAACAAAATGAAACCCTGACCTTGAGTGGACAGCATGGCTATTAAGGTAAATCTGAGGGCAGGATAGGGGTGAACATGCATGGATACATGGACACAATTCCAGGTGTATAATCAACATGTACATATGATTCAGGTCGAGGCAACTGTGATTAAACACAAGGATCGACAAAGATGCAGAGTTTTGGTGAGAGCGGGACCAAACAGATTATTTACTTTGGACCAACAATGCTGTTTAAAATATGGTATTTTCTGCGGCGGCCTAGAGGTTAAAGAAGCAGGCTTATGTGCCCAGAAGGTCGCCAGTTCGAATCACAGACAGTTTGAAAAGTAAATGAGAAATGCGCTACCCTCCCTCAACACCTGCTGTCAAGGTGCCCATAAGCAAGACACTTAATCCAAAACTGCTCCAGTGGAGCTGCACATTGCTGGTCAACAGACTTTGACTGTGGTTGTCCTGGGAAGATCCCAGTGTTCAACTATTTTGGTGTGAAGCAGGGTCTGGTCGAAAAAGACCATGCATGCTTAGTCAAGTTTCCCTAGATAACAAAAGTAGAAATGGTGGGATCGATTGAGCAATGCCTCCCCATGTATTGGCATGAGAGGGACAGAGAAAAACTTTAGCCTGCCAAGCTTTAGGAATAAAACACAAGCAGCGCCGGCTGGTGTTTAGTGGCAAAAAAGGTCAACTGAACAGAATCAGACTGAAAATCGTACATGTCTGGTAAGCGATGGAACAAAGCTGCAGCACCTTACCTGGCTACTGACTGGATGACCTTAGAGGAAGTGTCCTTTATATTTGTCAGGAAGCGCTCTGTCCCGCCCTTTAAAATATCCAGGAAGCCGCTGCCTGACTGATCAGGATCGTACACACCTAGGCGTCATGGGGAAAAAAGGAAAAAAAGAGAAGTTATTAATAAATTTGTGGAAATTATGATGGCTTGAGCACTGACATTAGGTTTAAGTATTATCACATCATAGGAATCAGGGGAAGAGTTACACCCAAAACAATAAAAATCAATAGAAAACATAAATAATTAAACCACACATGAAAGGAGCTTGCCAACTTGGTGATATCTGCATTTTCAATCAAGTGGAAGGAACTACAACATGAGGAAATAAAGAGTTGTTTACCAAGTTATGCTCTATGACAAATAGATTAGAATATCATAGCTAAATACTATGAATGAAAAGTAAAAAACATATTTTATATCTGAGAGATGTTGGATATGAAATATCTGAGGAGGCACATTTCCTTTCAGTTTGAATGGGCTTGTGAACTTGTGAACATGAAAAACATCGGGGCCTGTGGAAAATGCAATGGGAAAAATCAAACAGTTCCTTTCAGTTGTGAAGAAGTTGCCTTTTTTGAGATGCAAGAAGACACAGACGGTCTGAAACGCATTAATTGGCCAGATCTGATCGTATGAATGGCTAGGGGACTGGAGCCACTCTCTAACAGAAAGAGCAAACACATTCTGCTATCAACAGATGGCTGAGCGGCCGTGCAGCAATCCTCTTAATGAACGGCACGCAGCCTGTATGTGTGTGTGCGTGCGTGTTTGCACGTGCAAGGTGTATGCATGGTTGTTTGTGTGTGTCCAGGAGCATATGTGCCCATTTCACTAATTTGGAGGAAAAAAAAAGTTACGGATAAACAACGAAATTTAACATTCTCACCAAGTACATTTAGCTGATGCTCTCATTCATAGGGTGGGAAATCACCACCAGCCATCAGCCAAATGCTGGAACATTTGGGCCGTGACTGTTAAGTTTGTCTTCTCTACCAGCTACGTAACCAACCATCATTTGATAGTTCTTTTCTACACTACAACAAATTAGGCTAATAAAGTGGTGAAAGCAGCTCGTAAACTTTGCAATAAACCAGCCATCATGGCCGGTGGACCACTAAGTTAAAATCCTACCTTGCTTAACATATAGGCCACAGGTGAGCTCCTGGGCCTTAGGTTTAGGCACAAAGTCGGCCAAGGTTAGTGGGTTATAGAACAATTGGAAAAATGAGCTTAGGCACTGCAACATGGAAACCATGTTGGCTCCACAGTCCTGCTCCATTGCCATTTCTAAGTGACTTGCAAATCTTTGCCAGCTGATTTTTTAGAATGAAAGAAATCTCACCAGGGTGGGAAATTACCACCAGCCACATGCTGGTACGTTTTTGCTAAGGCTAGTAAGTTTGTCTACCAGCCACTTTGGCAGGGAACCAAAATCTAGTTGGTTGGCATAAAAGTGAAGGTAGCTGGTAAATTCTGGGATGTACCAGACATTGTGGCTAATGGACAAAAATGCAAGGCCTCTACCCTGAATCTCACCATTACATTATGATTATGATTATAGGGGACACTTATGTAATGTGTAGCCTAGCATTTTAATTGTGGAGAGGGGACAACATGCAACGTGCAACGTGGCACACAACCTGGCAAACCTGTCAATCAACACTTCTGGTATTTTTTTGCTTGTGACCCCCTATAAACAAAGTGATGCCTTTTCATGACGCTCTGTTGTAACTGTAAACCTGCAGTGAGGTCAATTTTGACAACAAATTATTTTTACTCTCCCTTTTTGGGTAGCATTAAGGCTGCTCCCAATAACTGGGAGCAGCCTTAATGCTACCAGTATTAACTATTTTATGAGAGAAAGGCACTTATCTCAAAGACAAAAAACATGACAGTAAATTTGTTAATTAGACTTTTTTTTAGACACCACATTTCACCATGTAACCCTACAAAATTATCTCTGGACTACCTGAGGGTCCCGACAGTCAGGTTTAAAACAATTGGTTTAATGACCACTGGTCATGACCCCTTCCTCTCAGGTCAGTGAGGACACATTCATGGTTACCTCACATGGCACTGGATACACAGGAGCTGATGGTAGGGGTGTGTGTGTTTGTTTTTATGAGTGTGCGTGTGTGTCAGCAGTTGGGGGGTCATAGGAGAACTAAATGGATTACTTACTGCCATGCGTGACTTGCGGTGATATCTGTGGTGTGTGTGTGTGTGTGTGTGTGTGTTGGCCAGTGGCAGCTCATTAGCCATGGAGGTGGCCATGCCAGCTGATTAGAAATGAGGGGTGAAACAAGAGCAGTTGGAAGTTAAGTGCCTTGCTCAAGGGCATCTCGACGGTAGTTAGCATTCATGAGACCTCAGCTCAAGTAGAGATAGCCAGGAAATCGCCAAGGCCAGAGCCATTGATTAAAAGGGTTTGGTCATGGTATTTTTCAATGGCAGCCATGTTAGCTCCACAATCCTGCAGTAAGTGGTTATTTTCTGTTGGGAGTATCAGTTTGGCAATGTTACATTTTTGGAGATAGGGCAGCTAGGGAATGACAGGACATTGCCTGCTCTGATCAGGTTTTACCCTCCCCACCTACAGTGTGAAACAAACAGAGAAACACACAAAGAAACATACACAACCCCCCACACATGGACTTCTATCCATCTCCCAGCCAAACTCTTACCTGTGTTGTTTTGGAGGTTGTGTATCTGCGTGGGCGGCTGCGCTCCGTTGTTGCCGAAGCCTCCGTTCTGCTCCAGCAGCTGCAGACATTCATATCCGTCATACACCGGACGCCAACAGTAGTACGCACTCAACATGCTCATTGTAACCAACAGGTCAACAACAAAATGACTAAATTAAAAAACGAATTAAATAACTGACAAAAAAAAAAAATGACTCTCCTGCCAGAAGGACGGTGGCATGAGACTTTGCCGAAGAAGTCCAAGACAGAAAAAGAAAATAAGTTAATGTAGAGAGGGAAAAGAGTCATCTGAAAAAAAAAGTAATATACAGTGTAATAAATGAATAATAAAAAAAATCACATCCCTGCAAAAAATAAGAACAGGGCTTGGCAGAAAACAAAAAGATGATGGTCAGAGGACTGTAAGTAGAGGAATAGAAAAAGAGAGAGAGTGGTCGGTTACTGAGTGAATAAAAACAATAAAAACACAAACTCAAAAGGCGTCCAGAGGAGTAGCCAGGATAAAATCCATTGCAAATAAACCAAAAAAATTGTAGTTTGTCTAAAAATTGCTGGATGATGATCATTAAAGGCAGACTGCAGTGGCTGGGTCCCTCTGCCTCTGCTTCTCTCTCTCTCTCCCTCCCTCCCTATCTCTCTCCCTATCTCTCACCCTCTCCTGGTATCTCTCTCTTTCTCTCACTGCATCTCTTTCCCTCTCAGCATTTCACTTCCTCCTCTTTCCCTTCCTTCCTAAGTTCCTTCCTCTCCCCTTCTCTTGGTCTTTCTTTCTGGATCTCACAGTCTACCTCTCCATATGTCTGTCTTTCTCTCTCTCTCTCTCTCTCTCTCTCTCTCTCTCTTTCTATGTAGAGGAGCAGGAGAAAGAGGAGGAGGAGAAGAGGAAGGAATATAATCTCCTTATGTCCAGCAGGGAAACCCCTTCTTAACCCAAGTCAGATCAGCGTTCTCCAAATCTGCCTTCGCTCTGCGCACATTTACCACCCATAGTGCAAGGGCATTTAGAAAAAAAGTGTCTTTCAAAGCATATAGATAAGGCCATTGTAGAACTCTCACATATTACTGCATACTGTTTGCTGTACTTTGGCTCCAGCCCCAAGAGGAAAAAATGTAAATCAGCCGTTACCAGGAACGGTCTGGTAACTAATTGGTTGGGAAGGAAGTAGAGCTCTGTGTTCCAATATACTAATTTGGTTCCAACAGAAAAAAAAGTCTTTGTATGAGATAATTGTCTGCAGTACTAATGCAAGACAGAGGCGGAATAACTGCACTTCTACAATGGCTAACGCTGTATGATTAAAAGAAAATATTGCTATGTATGGCATTCATACCTTTGATAGTGACAGAAATTTGGTTTAGGTTTTGATACACCAGAAAATTTGTGTAAAAACAAATCTAAAAATCAAAGTGATCGTGTAGATTTTTGACATTAAGATCAGCATGACATAAATCATGACTTCGGCTTAGGATTTGGTCGTAAGCACCAGGATTTGGCAGTAAGAATCATAAGAAGCATAAGGCTGTGGCTGGTAAGTCTGTCCACCTCACCAGGTAACACATCATAACTTTGAGGTCCTCTTCTATTCCAAAACCCTGATTGGCTGGTAAAATGTGGAGGTGGCTGCTGAATTTTGGGATAAACCAGCCAAGTACTGCTGTACTACTGAACTGTTAGTCGTTTCAAGCATTTTGTTTAAATATTTTGTTGTTTTTGTACCATTCTCCTCCGTGTTAAAGGATAAGGCCGGTGTTTTTTAATGCATTTCTTACCGTCAACAAATCCTATGAAAATAACAAAATCAACAATGCGTTTGCTCTACTCCTGTTACTTTCTGACTTCCCACGTACCGTTTTTAGCCGTCAACCCGGAAGTCATTGGCTCCAATTGTAAGCTAAAAATCTTTAAATGCAGCTCACAAAGACATAGTTTCAATTTTAAAAATCGCTAACTGTTACCACGAAAAGTCAGGCTGTTGTAGTTATTACCAAATCAAATTCAAATGGGAACAAATTCGTCATTACACCGGGGACTATTTTTGGGGCTACGGAACTACTTTCCTGAGATTGCAAAGTGTTTACAGCCGGCTTATTAAGTTGTTTGAGGAAAAAGTCGGCTGGCCCGGTGCATCGCGATGATGAAATATGTTGCCCAGAGCAGCGGCATGGCTCTTTGACGTGTTTTTAACCGTTTTTTTTAATACAATGGAGTTCTATGGCTGCTGGGACATGGCTGCATTGGGCACCGGCTACATAGACGAGACTTGTTGGCAAAACAAAATCATTGCTGATTTTGTTATTTTCATAGGATTTGTTGACAGTAAGCAATGCATTAAAAAACACCAGCCTTATCCTTTAAGTTTTGGTGTCATTTGCTTTCTACTGACTTATCTTAATTTTTTCCCCATTTTCTTCTTTTGGGTTGAGTTGTTTTAATAAGCCCCTTAGGGGTTCTTTTTCTCACCCACATAGATTGTATTTCTTCTCCCTTTGTCCCTTTTCATCATTTGTACATGCCCATAAACAATCTAAACTGTTGGCTGACACTGCTGGATAACATTGAGCCAGTCTGCATTTGGTAGCCAGCCATCTTCATGTACAGTATATGGCAGGAATAGCATGGGTTCAAAATACAGCTCATTCAACCATCCACTGCTCGCGTTTCTGAAATAAAACCCTGGATCTTCTCATTGTCTTTTTCTTTGTAGAGCATATCAGTCCATCTCGTTTGTTTTGCCTTACCTCTGTCTCTCCAACTCTCTCTTTCTGTCTCTTTTTCTATCAGCCTGTCTCTCCTTTCATGCTTAATTTCTCCTTGTTTCTGTCTCACCCTTTTTCCACCTCTGTGTCTCTCTGGGGCCCAGTAGGACCAAGCCAGCTGGGAAAAGAGGAGCCTGGGAAAGAGAAGAGAGCCTCCTTTGTGCCTACTGCTGTGTTTACGTGTGTATGTGCTTGTGCGGATGGATGTGTTTGTTGTGTGTGAGGTCGGCAAGCAAGTGCAAGCGCATCAGCAATCTGTGAGCGTATGCGTGTGCGTGCATGAATGTGTGTGTGTGTGTAAGCGCGTACACACTCAGCGGAAGAGGGCGTGCGGTCGGCCTGTCAATAGCCTCTTCACAGGCTGGCTGACACCGAGGATGTGCCTCTGTGTCTGAGCAACTCAACTTGTTTACTCCAGAATAACGTTTCCCACTCAAAACTGACACCCGCGGCAGGAAACTGTTTTCATCCACCGGCCACGATGGCTAGCGGATTCCAAGATTCAAGAACCACTTGCTTTTTAGAAGAGAAAATATCTTACCAAAGTGGCAGGTAGAGTAGACAAACTTAAAATCCAGGAAAGAGCTGCTGCACACTCATAGTACCGACATCTTGACAGGCAGTCCGTGTTCCTCATTGCATCACTGTCTTAGTCATTGCATTGGAGTTATGAATGCAGGCCTGTTGTTTTCTGGATTTTAAGTCTTCGTCACAGCAGGCACCTTCCTAGTGTTCATTTTCCCTAATCTCTTGACCACTAGAGTAGACAAATTTACCAACCACAACCCAAATTTACCACCATTTTCCTGGGGATAGTTTCTCAGTCTGTCTGGAATCTATCATCCACTGTTGTTTTTTCATCACATCAGAAAGCCAATGACATTAATTTTCAATAGGGATTCTTAATAAAATATGTGTAAATAAAAGTGTTTCCTAAAGCACATACCTTGCTTGCAGCAAAACAGCACTGTCATTCAAATTAATCTCGAAGATGCCTTTCAGACAAAATGTTCAGCTGACATAATCAGTTTGTAAATGAATGTTGTTATACGACCTTATGTTGCTAAATATCAAATGTATGCAAGCTGAAGACAGGAAAATGATACACTACAAAACAGTGGAGCAGCTTCAGAGAAACTACTATAGTAACACTTCTCAAATCTGGTACCATGGTACTTTTTCAGCACTGGTACTCACGCAACACCATCACAAGCACACACACAAACCGATAAGACACCCGCACACCTACCTCTGTAATAGGCGACTTGGGGTTGACGTTGCGTGCTGCTGCTATTTCCTGGAGCTGGTTGACCAACTCTGTTATAGACAGACGCTCCTCTGGGTTCACCTTCAGCATGGCACCTAGAGAGGAGGAGGTGGACCGGAGGAGAGGAAGAAATAACAAGGAGAATGTTCAAAGTTGACCGTACCGATGACAAGAAAAATGCTCTTCTGAACCCTGATGAGGAAGATAATTATGAGGACGATGACAGAAAGCAGAAGACTCCTGGACAAAGCAGTTACAAAAGCACCATGACCAATGACAGTAATGCCGTGTATTTCATGTCACTCCCTCCAGGCTGCACATTTGACTCATCACCAGGGCAGGAAATGTACTTTTTCTTCCACTGACCACAGTGGCTGACAGATTCCAAAAACCAATTCATGGCAAAAAATAGTAGGCAGAGGGACAAATGGACAGACAGAATAACAGAGAAAGACAGAGTACGTACGTATGAGGTCGTGGTATACAGTGTACTTGTTGTCATTCTGAGGGATGGAGTATTTGCCGTTGACTATTTGCAGCTTGGCCCCCTCCTCGAACGGGTGCTGCTTGAAACACAACAGGTAGAGGATGCACCCCAGGGCCTGCATGGTAGAGTGGAAATAATAATAATTACAGTAATAACCTCTCAAGTCACTTTACATCAATTACAGAGGACAGAAGAAAAGTTCACAAAACGAATTACAAGATTAGCTCAATAAAAGTCGATGAAAGTCAATCGCACTTTACACAAGCAAAACCTCGACACTGCCGTCAGAAGAAAACCTGCTATCTCCAAACAAAAGCTTTTCTTCTCAGGAACTGAGGAAAGACATGGCTAACTAATGCCTGCTAATATCCATACGCAGTTGGCCTTCAATAGGCTCTGTGGACCTCTTTGTGGTATTGTTGTGTTTTGTGTTGGATGTGAAGTAATTGTTATTTTGCCTTCAATGGAAATAAGTGTTTAAAGCTCTTAAAGCACTTTCTTGTGCTATCCTCTAGGGTCAAAGATCCATGTTTTTTAATCACTCTTTTTCTATTTCCCAAATCAAATCAGCATTTCTAGGTGTAAAACGTATGTTGCACTGGACTTAACTAAAATAAACATGAGAGTTGAAACTGTAGCCATCATGTTTTCATTCACCTGCAGAGATACAGAGTAAGTAAATGAGCGGACACAAGCCTGCTTCCCTAACTGGAAGATTAACTAGTTGATTTGTGGGGGCAAGATGATTTATAGAACTTGAAAACATATTTAGCCTGCAGTCGGAAAAAAACCCTTTCATCTCAAAAAAATGGGCTTTGCGTGGGACCCTTTTTTTTTTTTTTTTTTTACATAGACAGCTGTGAATGTGGCCTGCTGAATGAAAGCAATCTTGTTTGCAACATTCACCACACTTTGAGTCATTTCTTATTTTTCACACTCAGGTTGCTAAACCAGAAAGTGAAGAGTACAGATGATCTTGTTTGCCACCTTCACAGTAGTGGTTAGGTGTGGCTTAGGTTTAAAAAACGGTTAAAAAAAACTGGTCCTCAATCAGCACTAATAGTCTCGGTGGGTGCTGTGACATCAGCTGATAGTCAGAAAGAAACAGGTTAAGGCTCTGACCCAGATGTCCTGCTTCTCGTTGATGGGGAAGTTGGAGTAGAGATCGATCATCTCCGGGGTCCGGTAGGCTGGAGTGGTGTTCCTTGTGATCTACAGACAGAGACACCAACAGACAGACACACACACAGAAACACAGGTTCGTTAAACAACTGTTGGATGTTGCTGTAGATGTAACCAGAGCAAGATCAACAGCCACCAGTCAATCGCTGGTAAAAAACAGACGCTACTTTTTCCTCATTGTTCTCAATAGGAAGGATGCACTGTTGTGTGTTCCCGACAGCGCTGAGAGCTTAGCGTCTTTTTAGCGCTCAGAAAAATCATGATTTACTCTTTAAACAGGTTTTCAATCGCTAAGCTACAGCAAGAGTCACAACAAGCTCTTCCCTCAAGCATTTGGTTTGAGCTACTAGCTTGAAAAGCAGGTGGCAGATGGACACGGGGGCTATTACATTCATTTGATCTCTGGGGTCCTGTATGCTGAGGTCATCCATGGTAGAGCTGTGAGTGTGTGTCTGTGTGGTTATGGTGTAAACATAATTAACCTGATTGATCACTGCTTCCTGGACCTCAAGCCGTTAATTCAATCAGAGGTTTCTGGTTTCTATCCAACACCGTGACGTCAATGCTGCCACTAGTCAACTGTGACTTTTCATTGCGTTTCTTTTTTTCTACCCAATTTCTTCTTTGACCTCCATCGTAAAATTAGAGAATACAAAGTGTAGTGAAAGAGCATCTTCAGTGTTTTCCTTTCTTTGACAAAATTAAAAACACATAACATCTATGCCTGTGAAGACAAAAACTGTCAAGAAAAAAACAAATAAGTCCTGGACTTTCAATCATTTCCATCAGGATCCTTTCACATCTACTGATGGAAGGATGTTCATTTTTTTCTTTGAAACCACAGGTGCTGGAATAAAATGCCATCTAAGCGACACAGGTATTAAACACTGTGCTTTGAAATTTTGAAGCAGACCACACCCTCAAACGATTTACTGAGAAGACCTTTCAGTAAATAAATAAAAAAATTTGAATGTAACAAAATATACTGAAAATCTCTGACAACAACCTACACATTATGTATGAAGAGAAGTCAGACAGTTAAAAAATTTAGCCCAAGTGAGTACATGGGGTAAATGCTTGAGATTGTGCATGGATGTTCATGAATAGGCCTAATCAGCGATCTGTCATTGAGGCCTGCATGAAAGTCTGCCGCCTATTTGGGCTAAAGCATCAGTGTGGCTGCCTGAGAAACTTATAGGTATTGCATCTCTGTATCCTGTGGTTCTATATGTGCAGGAGGGTTTTCTTTTATTTTTGGGACCGACCGACCGACCGACCGACCGACTTATACTAGCTGTTGGTCACAGGCAGCTATAAATTTCTTAATGGGGTAGAGGTGGGCCAGAATCTACAAAATCAATCACTATGAGTAGAAGCAGAGAGATGGGTGTCAGTTTGCACTGTTGTGTGTTTTTGTGTGTGTGTGTGTGTGTGTGTGTGTGTCTGTGTGTGTGTGTGTGTGTGTACCTCATCCTCCACCATGGACCTCTTCTGTGCGGACCAGCTGTAGTCGGGGTAGTGTGCCAGCGTGGTGGAGCTGCCAAAGTCACACAGCTTGATGGTGCCCTGGTTACTAATCAACAGGTTCTCAATCTGCAACACATCAAGATATAAGCAATCAGTTAGATCATCAACGAAAAATCAGTAAATTCATCAACACATTATCAATTATACAGTTACGTTTCAAATACATCATCTCAAAGTCAGCTAATCAATTCCTGGACCTTCCTCAGCAGATTCTCAGTCTGAGAGCGTAATGTATAATAATTGATCAATCATCTTCACAATGTGCTGCATACTGGTCAGTGGATGCTCTGTCTTTGGAGAGACACAACAGAAAAGATGAACGGGTCAATTCACTGATCAGGCTAGGATGGCCACCGCATGCCATATCCTACTAAAATGCATCAAACTAAATCCTTCAAACAAGAGAACAACAGGAGGGGATGGTGGTGGCAGAAGGCAATGAAGGTGCCACATCACAGAATTAGTCATGGATCTAATGTCTGAATCAGAGATGGGATAAAAAAAAAAATAATAATAATTAAGAAAAAAATGCGAAAGTAGTAATCTCCCATTAAGAAGAGGGGGGGGTTAAGTGTCCAAAACAAAACAAAAAGAAATCCCATCCAAGGCAAGACACAAGACTTTTGTCCAAACTTCATGAGTCACTTTAACCAACCAACTATATAAGAACAGAATAGCACCTCCAAACAATTTTTACCTGCCAAAATGGCTGGTAGAGCAGACTCATTTACCAGCCACAGCCAAAATGTACCAGAATTTGGCTGGTGCAAGCAGCCAATCTGTCAAAATATTGGTTTCATTTTGTTTTTACTTCGTGCGTCAGAAGCGAGTGTACAGCCATCTCAGTTTGCTACAGGTTGGTATAAAGCTAAATCTGTTTTTTTCCCCCCCACCTCTATGCTTTTCTGTTCAGATTTATAGTCCTGACGTGGCCCTCAGCTGCCATGCCAACACTTCAACAATACATGACTTGGCAACAAACTTCTACATTATGTTCTTGTGTGTGTGTGTGTGTGTGTGTGTGTTCTCTGATAGCAGCCTTCAGTGCTGAATGACTGACCACTGAACATGGCAACCGTTCAAGGCTTCAGTTCACAAAACCCTTTTCAAGCTGTCTTTATGTATACTAAATTAACACTTCTTACGAAGACAATAAGTAATATAAGGAGAACAATAAAAAGGGACATCAATCAGCAGCAATTTGATGTTTCATTCCAAAAGAAGATAGAAAATGAAAGCTACTATTACAAAGTGATTGATTCCAAATGATGGTACTTTCCTTAGTTGGCAAAATCATAACTCATGCGTTTAATTTTGCAGCATTTCATTCCTGTGATGCATCATTCATTCAGTCATCATTCATTCTGCAGTATTCCATTCCTTTGATACGCCATTCATTCCATTCTGCGGTATTTCATTCCATTCATTCATTCTGCAGTATTCCATTCCATTGATACACCATTCATTCCATTCTGCGGTATTTCATTCGATTCATTTGATTCATTCATTCTGCAGTATTCCATTCCATTGATACATTCACTCATTCATTCCGCTGTATTCCATTCTATTGACACTTCATTCATTCTGACTCATTCACTCATTCATGCAGACCGAAGACCTCAGACGAACCTTGAGGTCTCTGTGTATGATTGGAGGCTTCTGTTTGTGCATGTGCTGCACGGCGCGGCACGACTGGTAGAAGATTTTCAGCACTGTGTCACATGACATAGGAGCCCTCTGCTCCACCCGCTTTATGAAGTCCACCAGCTGACCTGGGGGACAAGACAAATCAATCAATCAATCAATAATCAGTGGGAAAGTAACACGTGCCACTACCCGAATGCCAAATTTCGTCTGTGGATGATAAGTTAGTTTGTATGTTAAATACAATATTTATGTTAAATAATTCAAACAAAAGCAATGCTGCAACAACAAAGTATGAAATTTAAAAAGTAAATAAAGAGTGGTTTGCTCGCAATGCTAAAAAACAAAAAAACAAAAAACAGATTAGTACACTTGCTTTGCTGAAAGAAACCAAAGTTTGTTGTTAATGAACAGTCAGGCTCAACCACCAGGAAGTAGAGCAGAAGTAGCGAGGGGCGCACAGGGAGGAAACGGTTTCATCACCAACGTGTGTCAGTTAGAGTTACTGGGAAACAGTGCTGACTGCTGAGATTCACTGAAAGTTAGTTTGGTGAATGAGTAAGCAATTAATCAGTGGGAAAGGAGGAGATAGACAAGAGAGAGAAAGACAAAGTGATAGTATAAAGAGGGGAGGGTAGGGGTGGAAAGCGTGTGTGTGTGTGTGTGTGTGTGTGTGTGTGTGTCTTTACCTTTACACAGCTCAGTGAGGATGAGGAACTCGGCCTGTCCGGTGTCTGACTCCTCCTTGCTGATGGAGGCAGCGGAGCAGAACTGAACCACGTTGGGATGACCGGACAGCTTTTTCTACAGGGCCAGCAGGTCAAGGAACATGCAAACACTACTGTGGAGCCAGCCTGGGTTCAGCTCAGGCAATTCAGAATGGAAATAGGAACAGCTAATCATTTCCTAGTGACAGAGACTGGTTGGGATATCACCACCTGTAACCAGTATTTTGCCTGTGGCTGGTAAGTTAGTCTACTCTATCAGCCACTATGGCAGGTAAACAAAACATCGGTGATGGTGATGATGCTGACGATGATGCTGATGACATAGTACAGTCTTGTTTGGACTGTTGTTGATGTATATGATATTATTGTTAGCCACATGGGCATGGTGGACACTTAAGCCTATTTTAATGGATCTTGAATGAACTCTTGTGCAGAGGTGCGAGTCACCTTTGTCACTTTTCTTTTAATGTTCTACGTGATACTATGTCTTATGTTGTGACGTGTTTTTATACTCGCTGCACCACAAATCGCCCATCTGGGACAATACAATTGACTTGACTTACTTAGAGGTTGTTCTAAAAATCAAAGTGCGTGGTTAAACAGTGTAAGTGGCTGCTGAGTTTTGGAAACCACCAGTCATTGAAGCCAGTGGATCTGGACAGATATCAGTCTGTCTACCAGCCATTTTGGTTGGTAGCCAACCAAGACTTGGAGGTCCAATTCTATTCTAAAAATCTAGCTGGCTGTTCAAACAGTGAAATAGGTTAGAGGCTATGGCTGATGGACAAAAAGTTAGTTTCCTGCCCTGGCTATGCATATTCCAGGCAGTTAGTTGACTTTCAGCTAATAATTCTAAACAACCAATTTTAATTCCATGAAGTTAAACCTGAATCCCCAGAGGCTTAACAAGCTCCAGATTCCTCAACTTCTAGATATACAAAGCTTTCTTAAAACAATCTTCTACCCACTGGCAACCCTGGTATGGATAAATTCGACTAAAATCACTGACCTCCAGAATGATCATGTTTCCTGCCATGTAAATGCATCCCTCTGCCTAAAGCAGGATGACGCAATAGCTTAGCGGGTAAGCCAACTCATCTCCAAAAAGGAAATACACTCAGAATGCTTCAGAAAGGAATCGCAAATTACAGGACGTTACGTTAAAGAGTAAAACCAAGTGTTTTACAACTATGATGCGTAAGTATATATTACATTATGCAAGGAATTTCTAGAATTATGTGTTGCTTTCTGTAAATTAAAACCCTGGTAGTGACGGTATACTTAGTGGGAGGTGCAAACCACAAGCTTGTGAAGTCATGTGTTGGAGTCTAACTTTGTCACGTTACCCCTCCGCACCCCCCACCCACCCATCTTTCCTGTCACCCTCCACTATATACTGTGCTTTTAAATGGTGCTGGAATGATAAAGGATACCATGAAGCAGACTTCCTGTATGATGTCTTTGTTCTTCTCTTCTTCATTAGACAGCAGCCTCTGAAACAAAAACACACACATACACACATATCACTTTTCAGCTGTTATTCAGTTAACAGGAGACACTTTGCCTTTCCATCAGTAAGTAAGTAAACTCCTCAATAAATAGTCTATTCAAGATTTGCATTGAATATGAGGAAAGTGATTTTGAGGCAAAGCCAAACAGGGTAGGAAATGAACATATTTGTTTCCTGGCCATGCTGGCTAGTGTATAAGTATGGATAAGGTTAACAACCACATTTATGAGTTTATCAACCAAATTGTTTTAGAATAACAAGGAACCCTCAAATGTTTTTTGGCAACTTTACCAGCCATCAAAACTTTATTTCCAACCGTTCCACTGTTGTTCCATTTGTTCCACTGATACTGCTGTGTACTGCAACAGGCTCAACCTTTTTCTGCATCTGTGAATTTATCTTGCATCTATCCTGCATTAAAACCGCAGACAATTTGTTGTTGAACATCTCTCAGCCTACTAGTTACCACACCAGTCAGTGTAACATGTAGTGCAACTTTGGGGGATAGAGCCAAAGTGAAGCAGGAGCTCAGCAAGCATGAGGTAAAAAGTGGGACTTCTTCAATGGCTACATCTGTAGCTTACCTTGAGAGCGTAGTCTTTGCCACTGCCAATGTCCTGGGCCTCATACACAAAGGCAAATCCACCTGAGGAAGGGAGAGAGAGCAACCAAGATGTCATCAAGACTGTTTACTGGTCATTACATCTACCGGAATGGTATTTTAAAGGAAAAATGTACTTTTGTGCCTCAACTTGCCTCGTCTATTTCTACTTCAGTGATTTCCTACAGTATGTTTCCCAGAATGATCATATTGAAAACACAACCTGTCTTGAGGCTGCATTGCATTATGATTTATTGAGGCTACTGTCCGTGAAGAAAGTGGTATCTTTTCCCTTTCTACGATGCCTATGATTTTTGAACGTCTGTGCAAAATGGTGAGTCTAGAGAGAAGCCATAGCTCTTTGATTCTGAGGGATTGTCATCAAAACCTGATAATTATCCTTTTCCTCTAATATCCAAGCCAGGTTTCTGCATAGGCTTTCACCCTAAATAGTACAAGGGATAGTTAACATCAGATCCTGTGTTTTGGTAAATATGCACACAATTTGTGGTTAAAATTAGAGCTGGTGATAGTGCAGCCAGTGCTGTTGTAATATTAGGCCAGCTGTCCGGGAAGAAGGAGAATCAGTTTAGCGTGGTGGGACACACACAGGGACAGATTGTTCTCATTTGGACATACATTTTTCTAGAGTTAGTACATACAGAACAGCACCCAAATTGACAAGTCATTGCAAGCAAAAGGCCCACTCACTCGAGGTGAGCTAATGTTAGCTAGTTTGCTAACTAATTCATTAAGTCAATTCATGATTATCAGCAAATAGGCTACATGAATTGAAGTAATTTCTTTTACTTAGTTACTAACCTGTGTATTGCCACTAGGCCTATACTGCATATGTATATATACCTATAAAATATGATACCACACAATATTAAAAAGCTCTTGTGTCTCTTGACCAACTAGTTACTAGACCATCCATTGTGTATTCCAATGCCTATAAACAGAGCAAAACCTGAATTTTTAGAATTTCAGAATTCTTCCTGGGCATGGAGCCAAAGCGCAGCAGTACTCGAGCAAGCATGCCGTAAAAAGTGGGACTTCAACAATGACTGCATGGGTAAAGAGTCAATTCTCTGAGACAGGCTGTAAACATCCTGAGGGAGAACCTGTTTTCTGGGACAACAGAGGGAGGAGGGAGAGGGAACATTAGCACTGAGACATTCCCTCCTCAAATGTTACATGGCTGACTGGCGAACAGGAGAAGACAGGGCTGTGTGTGTGTGTGTGTGTGTGTGTGTGTGTGTGTGTGTGTGTGTGTGTGTGTGTGTCAGCCTGCCTGTGAGGGCACGTGCTTCAGTGTGGGAAAGTAACACCATCCACCAAATCTTATGTTGTGGCAGGTAAGTGTGCCTACTCTAGAAGCCACTAACCACTGCTGGGAGGTTTTATTCTATTCTAAAGACACAGAATACATATCTGATAAAATGGTGCGAGTGGCAGTGAATGTTCCACTCTGGCCGGTGGAAGAAAGATAGTTTCATAACGTTTGGTTTCCTAACTTCCTAACGTCTGGTGTGCATGTGTGTCTGTGCTCACATACATGACTTCCGGTCAATGTAAATGTGTACTCAGAAAGCCACAGTCTCGACCAGGGCAAGGTTACCGTGGTTACCACGAGTAAATCAACTACCAGCTTTGCTTTGCTCTTTCCTGTTCTGTGAAACCCTGAACGAACACACTCAAGACTCTCATCTTTTAAGTACAGAGGGAAGATCGACTTAGTATGTACACACTTTTTCTGCAATGCCCTGCTTCACTCCAATACAAGTCTATACTTCCACAGTGCAACCGGTCTTTTATTGTCTGTGGGCCGCTGAGCAGCTCCAATGGGCCAGTCTGGGATTCGAACCAGCAACTTTCCAGTCACACACCCAGGTCTCTAACCTTGAGGCTCCCACCACTCCATCTGCTGATCCACCTGCTTAAAGGGGTCAGAAAACTGGACAGAAACAGAAATGACCAGCTAAATAAGAGAGCCAGGATACCAAGAACGGGACAAGTACTACGACAACCGCCCACTCCTGCAACGTTAACCTGCACTGTCACCGACTTTGCTTCAAAGACACACCCGCTTCCCCCTGGGTATCACAGGTCTTGCTCTGCACTGTACTGACAAGGGGAGTGGCTGAAAAACTGAAAAGCACCATTTTGTCACAGTGTTTTGCTGCAATTACCAAGCCATTCCCACAAAAATGCTGAAAATCTGGGTGAAAATTCTACTTCATTGTACCCCAATTTAGTTAATCTTGCTCGGGTGGCAGCTTTGTGCCTGGTTTAAATAATTCAAGGAATATGAAAGAAATGAAGTGGGGTTTATCCGCAAGGTCTGAATGAAGAGACTTGTCTACTGTTTCACCTGCTCAGAAAGAGACATAAAAGCCAAGTGGAAAGAAAGGCCAGTCAGGGGTGAATTTAGCTGAAAAAGGCCTTTGTTGCGGGAAGATAACGATCTTTGGCTCACTAACCTAAAGAGGACTGTGTCTGTCTTTGTGAAACTGAGCTCGATACTAGCATGCTGACAACCGGGGCAGGCAAGGGACTTTTTCATCCAAAATGTACCGAACACTTGCACTATCCGACAAGCAAATTAGATTTTTAGAAGTGAACTGAACCTTGACATGACGGTTGGTTACCTGCCCAAGTGGCTGGCAGCCTGGCAGAATAGACAGACAAACCAGACACAGCCAAAAAACACAAGCATCTGGCTGCTGTAATTTCCCAACCTGATGGTAAGATGTCTTGACGAGGAAATACAGCAAAGACACCGTTTAAATAGCATGACGGTCTGAAAAGTCTGAAAAGACCAAGCGTATAGTGTGCACCCACAAAAAGGATGCATACGCCACTTTCCATGCAAACGTTGGGATTTATAAAAAACAGAACTCTACGGAAACTTTGACCCATGTGTACGCACATTTTGGACACACTGAGAAATGGCGACTTCGATGGCAAAGCAGTGAAATAATGGAAATTGTTTTAATTACACTTTTAATAAATTTGTTACGCTGGTGTCCTGGTGGCTCATTTTTGCTATTGTATATAAATTATTTACATTCTTGAAAAACTTTGTTTTCATTTTTGACTGCTGCACTAGTGAAACCATACTAGAGACAAGTACAGTTCTGATCTACTGGCCTGACCAAATGGAAATAAATGTTAACGTTGAACCATGGATAACCCATTTTTGGGGTTAAATCTGGTCTAATCAAAGTTTTGTCCAGACTAAGCTCAAATAATGCCAAATTAACAATTACCAGCCGCCAGCCTTGTGGTTTGACTGTGGCTGTTATATTTGTCTACTGTGGCGGGTAACCAACCATCATGTTTTAGAATATTTTATCCATTTGTTTGGCTGATGAAAGTGTTAAAGTGGATTATAAATTCCTCGATACAACAGCCACTGCGGCCAGTGGAAGAAGACATTAGTTTCCTAGTACAATGGGATCGCTACTTGAACACTTATTGTTCCAAGAAACCATGTAGCCTAATGTATGCCTTGCCTTACTCTAATAAGGGCAAGCATCCGTGTCTGCTGGCATGGAGAAGCAACCTGATCTCACGATTTAGACGTCTGCTGTACAAACTTTGCATACGAGCAAATACTGCCTGCTGTTTCAGATTCCCACTCAGTAGCTGCAAACACATTAATAACCCAACGCTACTGAGGCAGGGGTTCTTCAAACTTAGTCCACCTGGGATGAGGGTAGAAAGTTAAACACCAGGCACTAGACAAATGGTCTCTACCAGCAACTTACTTTAGGTCACTGAATATCATTTGGAGGTCGTATTCTATTCTAAAAAATTCTAATTGGCTGGCAAAGTAAAGGAAGTAGCTGGTGAATATTTGAAGTTCCTATCCACTGTAACCTCACCTGTAGATAAACAAGTTTGTTTCCTGACCTGCTTGCCTGGGACCAAATGACAAGTTTCATTAAAATATACCAAACAATAAGGGGTTGTGAGATGTTTTTTAGAGAGGGGGGCGCCACAAGATGACGCATGGAATGTAAGAGCATCTGTCCCAAATATACAAGTTTATTAGTTTGTAATCACCTATCATTGTGCAAGTAAATATGCCTGCAACATCATCCCACACAAGACAGGCTTTCACAGAAAAACCCACTTCATTCAAATGTAGTGCTAAAAGATGCTTGAGAACCACAAGTTCAAGGTATTACAATGATCTTAAATTGGACTTTGAACCCCTGACACTTACTAAACAAAAAATGAATAGCCTTCTGTCTGAAACACCTTTCCCTTAAAGAAAAAAAACACACAGCCGTTTGCAACTTTGAAATTGCAGCTGTAAAGATTCCAATGTCATTATCTTTTCAATTTACTGCTTTAACCATAAGCATATGAAGAAAAAGATGAAAAGGAGGGAACATGGAGGGAGGAGTACTGGCACCCAACCAGTCCCCCTCCCAGATGTCACATGCCAGAATCCAACTGGCCCTGCAGCCACTCCAGCTGGCTGCTACTGTAAAAGGCAAATGTACTCTTCTTCGACAACCTGCATGGATAAATAAGGGGTCCAAAACCATCCCTGTTATTCTATTCTACCACAACATGTCTATCTTATTGTTCTGTCTACCAGTATGCCTTCATTTGTTTTCTCTCTCTTTACTCAAACTTACGTTGCTGCCAAACAAGATGATAAGGTCTAAGGTGTGTGCCTGTGTGTGTTGGAAGAGGTGGACAAATAAAATGCAGCTTGGCCTGCAGACCTGTATTCGTGTATCTTGGTATGACTCACAGCTCAGCCAAGAATGGATGTGTTCTTCTAGGCAAGTTGAAAGTTAAAGTGGCGATGCATCACCGTCTGGTATTTACAACACGGCTGATTCTCCAGAAGTTTCCTCACAGCTTGCTAGTCACACACAAGTTAGCGATCTGGTGTTTACTTGGTGACTCATGGCTTAGACCGCCGGGTTTTGCGCTAGCTAACGCTATTTCCATTGCCAACCAACAGAAGCGTCACTAAGCTAACCAACTGCTAGCTTTGTTAGCTAGTTCAGCTAGCATGCCTAGCACCGCAAAACGGACGCGTATCAACCTCGATCGAAGTCATACACCAACTCACCTTCTGCGATCACTCTTCTGATCCTCAGTTTCATGTCACCGAGCTCAACGACTTGTCCAACGAAGTCATTCTGGTCCCGACTGGCCGCTCCGGACGAGCCGGGCCCGGCTAGGAAATCAAGTGCCGACTGGAAGAGGGACATCTTGTCCTGCGCCCTCCGTCAGGCTCACAGAGGCTGGTTCAGCAGCGGGAGATGAGCTGTCTTAATCCCGGAAGGCTTTGAAGGGAAGCTACGGCGCTATAGTCAGTTATAAAGGCTGATAATCAAGTGCTATGATTCTTTCCCTAGAAACAAACATCCTCTTCCTGCCAGGCTGACGAGGCCGCCACCATCACTACCGCTGACTTCCGTGACAGGTGCTGACGTCACGAGAGGGTTTTCAGTTTGTCATGTGATCTAGAAAAAATACATTTATAAAACAAAAGAGATGATCTGCCGTTTGAGTTTTTAATTTTACTCATGTCAACAACACATTCAAAGTAGTCGGCTAAATATATAGGCTATGTAATTTAAGAACAGGGCAGAAACCATAGTTGTTGTTTTTTTGTTCAGCTGCCACAGTGGCTGCTCAGTCCCAAAATGCACCAGTCACAGTCAGCGTTTTACCAGCCAAATTTATAGTTGGTTTATGACATCCAAATGATGGTTGGAAGTGGCTGGAAGAGGAGACAAACCTACCAGCCAAAGGTCAAGATCAAATGGTGGCTGGTGTTCCCACCGTTAATGAGGGTCTAACATTCAAATTTGTACCAGAGTGAAAGTATTTAATTCTCTGATAGATGCAGGGTATTTGAATATCATAAATAAAAGTAGCTTACACAAACTGTGCTCCCATTCAATGTTAGTGCTGGCTGTTCAGTGAATCAACCTCTAGCCTATAGATTCAGTTAGTCTTTCATAACTTTTTCCTTGCTCTAATTGTATCCTATTGTAGATGGCTGGCTCAAGTCAAGAACTTTTTTAATGAACTGAGCGTATGTATGAAAAACATTTTAAAGGTTCCTGATAAATACAGTGGAGAAAAAAGCATGATTTTGACTTGATTTTGACTTTTTGACTCTTTCATATTTTAGAGAGAGTGAATGACAGACTTCAGGTAGGCTAGCGCTTCTTTTTCAAACATTTTAGAAAATGTACTCTTTGATTCTTGTTGTACACTGCAGAGGGTCTGGACTTACTGTTGTGCAGACATTGTAGTACACATGGTCTTTGTTAGTGTAAGTGTAATCCAGTCAGAATTATAGGCCTATTGGTAATAACAGACACAAATTTTATTACATCTCAAACTTCTAATTTCACTGTAACTAAAGAAAAAGAGAGCTGTAATCTAGTGATTAAGTACAGAACTACAAACAAGGCAAACCTCTCATTGCACACTCACTCAGGATAAGATACAGTACTACGCCATCTCCTGGCAGCATCACTCTCACACTGTGTTCATTTTCGGCATTAGCAACATTTCCCCCAAATGGATATATAGCATTTTGGAATGAAACCCTTCTTACACTGTCTGTATCTTGTACTTGTTTCATATAGTTGGTTGGAGAGTAATAGAGTTCCTATAGTAGCAATTGGTTAAGAGGGACACGTCACCAGAAAGAGTAACAACAAAAAAAGAGATTGTAACATTATCACTTCTTCCTCCCTGACAAAACAGAAAGAACATTTCTGTGTGGTTGTTGAACACTCCTTCCTGTTGTCACTGCTCCAACATGCTATCATGTCTCTCGTAACCATTCTCGGTACCACTCTCCAAACATCCGCTCACAGCCACCTATTGTACTGACTTCAAACAGTGAATGTATCTGCCTTTACTGTAGGCAGGTAAAGTATGGCATCATATTGTATTGTATCAGGCAAATGTCACTGAAGATAAAAATGCAGATAAAATGATGGGAATGCAGATTGATGCCCAGGCCTGCTGTACTCAGTGGTGGAATTGGAATTTTTGGAAAATGACAAAATAAAGTGCACAAACAAAGTAAAGCCAGAGTATTTTTCTCTTCTTTGCTGACTGACTGTTCACTGTGAATGGTGTCCAGTTTCTGATGCTTATGGAGAGCCACAAAATCTGTACTCTGTAATGGGTGTGATTTAAAATGTAGTGAAGTACAATACTTAAGCAAAAACATACGTAAGTAAAATTAAAATTACTGACTTTAAAAAATACTCAAAAACGGAAGTAGCTACACAAAAAAGCTACTCAGTTACCTTAACCTGAGTAAATGTGATTAGTTACTTCTACCCTTGGCTGTACTTCCTTCATTGACCCATAGGGGCCTCATGAGTATATATCATAGACTCAGGTTCAAAGAAACCCAAACAGTGCATGTACAGAATATTGTAATCTGCCCAGATTTTAAGTCAGCCTCTTTTTATTACCCAGGGAAATCTGACTGAGCATGCATGTTTTTTTTTGTTTTTTTTTAGCAATGCCCTGCTTCACACATACTGTTACTCATATTCACACCTGGAAGCCACCCAGTACAACCAGTCTTCTACTACTGGCCTGTGAATATCTACACTGGAGCTGTTGGACCTTACCTGTCTTGCGTAATAGTTGTTGAGAGAGTGGAGAGCATTTCTCATTCTCTTTCACCGGCCAAATTTTCCCATTCGCTCTGGAATTTGACCCGGCGACCTTCCGGTCACAAGCCTTTCTACCCTGACCTTTAGGCTACAGCTCCCCACACAACTGCAGCTCAATTTCAATTTTCATTCATTTTCAATCTCAACAAGTGGGTTTACACACACACACACACACACACACACACACACAGACGCACGCACACACACACACACACACACACACACACACCATTATTTCATTATTATAATTAGGGATATGTCCTTGTCACATTCAGATTTTTGGGTTACCTCATGTCCACTTTATGACCTGTTTACAGTAACCCTGATAAGCTCTTAAACCTGAACAACCTGTGACATTTCCCTGGTCTCAGAGGCATGCACATGTTACAGTCAATGTGGGAAAATGGGAAATATTTTCACTGACCGGTCAATGTGAACATTGGCCAACTGCATGGTGAATGGGTACATTAATGTAGGTGGAAAACCTACAACCGACCAACTTACTCTATCTTCTGCTCATCTTCAACATGCCTCAAAACACACACACACACACACACACACACACACACACACACACACACACACACACACACACACACACACAAAGACAAAATCAATAGCTGACAGAACATTTGCATCACAAGCTGATAAGGAATGCAAAAGTTGAGTTTACAGAAAACACATACAGTAATATACGGTCCCAATACGTTCACCACCATTAACTCAGATAACATGTTATAGTACAAATCAAAAGGCCTATAGTTGCAACCTGTCTTGATTAAGTCATTTGGCCAAACGTGAAAAAGAACATGACCTCTCCCTGAAATTCAAGAATTATTCCAAAGTCCACAGGCTGTCACTCGCCCTGACACTGAGGCGGCAGGTACACTCTCAAAACTAGGGGTTCACTGTGGGTCAGTCAGTCAGCCAGTCAATCAATCAATCAAAAAAGTTATAAATCAATCAGTCTTTATCTGGCACATTTCTGCTGCAATATGGTGCAATATCCATGGAATACTTAGGTATATGCTTTGTTGACTAAATTGCCTAATCCAACAGCGGCAGCATAGCAAGCTCCTATCATAGTGAGGTAATAGCATTTGCATAGTCTGATGCACTCAAGAACGACATAACTACGTGGCAATGACACATTCTTTTACTTAACAGGATCCAAAGAGCAGCCATTGGGAAAGACTTCTTGGCAGAGCCATAATGAGAGGAAGAGAAAGACTTGCTCGCCGCTGCTTGTGCCAAAATGGGAATTTTGGCTGAGCTGGTAGAGATATGAGCTAATGTGGAGGCAGAGCCAGGGTAAACAGATAAAGGAGATACCTGTTGTTAGAGTGAACCAGGGTCCAGTCCAAGCTACCTTCAAGTTCAACAGTGTCAGAATCATCTTATTCACCAAGTACAATAAATGTACAGGAATTTGTCTTGGTGACAGTGGAGGAGAGACATATTGTAAACAAACATACATTATAACTATATAGTTATAGTCTATTGTATGCCCTGTACTGTCCCCTTGCACTGTTGTTCTTGTATCATGTACATTCTGTCAATGTGGCTTGCAGTAGAGCATCCAGCAGGGAAATGGAACAACATACCATGAGGCAGTTATATTGATGTAATTATGCTAGGTAGGATGGATTTTATCACTCCTGATGACAAATTTGCGGCAAAGCAAAAAAAAAAAAGATAGAATCATAATAGAATCATGAGCAAAATTTACAGAAACATACAATGCTACCAATAGGCCAAGGGTTCCCAGTCTTTTTAAGGCCTTCCTATGAAGCCATGATTGCGCAAAAGAATATAATAAAGTTTTACATTTTAGGTTGAAAGGTAAGGTCATCAGCTGTAATTATAATATCTTTTGGAATATCTTTTTATAAATCTCATTGCACACCTGAGCTCACCCCTGCCTTAGGGCTTTAAGCAAGTAGCTTTCATGTTTTTATTTCTGGGAAGCAACATTTTAAAACGTAATTTTTTTGCATCAAAACACTGATTTGTCATGGTTTGTTTTGGCTTATTTAATCAAAATGTAATCTGTTTAGGCTGCTAAGATCCCTACAACCCTGCACCACTTTATTCCTCCACCTTGCAA
Organism: Centroberyx gerrardi; assembly: GCF_048128805.1. Taxonomy (NCBI): domain Eukaryota; kingdom Metazoa; phylum Chordata; class Actinopteri; order Beryciformes; family Berycidae; genus Centroberyx; species Centroberyx gerrardi. The sequence continues at coordinate 26,085,580 of NC_136004.1, read as the reverse complement.
TAACTTGATAAGGGAATGAGACAGAGTTTTCATTCACAATGTTTGGTTCTATCTGTAACCTGTTGCAAAATGTACTGTATAAACTCCTGGGCTGATGCTGAAAGCTACATGCTACATCTAATCTAGTGGTGGTACACTTAGATCCCACCAATCAATAGATGCCAAAGGGAAATATAGGTAGGTATACTCTAAATGCAATGTGAGACAGGGTGAGTGTGCTTTGTATACCTGCATAATGTCCTCAACTACAGAAGTGTGTCACAAGATGATTTTAGGAGGTTGTTAGAAGATGTATGGAGTGTAAAAAAAAACATTTTGATTGTACAAATGTATTATCTTATTTTTAATCTCTTCAATAAATGCCTTTTTGTGAAATAAAGAATATTTGCAGTCTCAAGGATTCTTCTAGTAATTGATCAAGTGAAATAGCCTGAAATGGGAAAATAAAAACTACAAGCAGAACAGGTTGAGTACCAGTACTGGCATGCCATGTATTGGTGATAGTGGGAATTTGAATCTGGCTTTCAACTGTTGTCACATGTCTTGCCCCCCGTCTTTCCTGCCACTCTCCACTCTATACTTACTAGGCCTACTTAAGGAAAAATGTCATAACATAATTTTAATAGAAAAGGGCCTTGGCATACATTACACCCACTTATAACTAGACTATAAATAGACTTATGCTGACGTGTAAAAAGGAGAAATTGGCTGTGGAGATGTTGGGGGCACACAGAGTAACCAGAGCAATCTGATTGGTCAAAGATGCAGTCCAACTATTGTTATGTTATTATTGTTATGCGAGGTCTTGTGCTAAACAGGAAAGTAGTTAGCGATGTCTCTTGCTTTCTCCTGTTTTATGTTATATTACTTTGGAGAAAACTTTGCAGTCAGTAGTACATTCCTTACTGAAATTATGGGTACTTTAATGATACAAACGCACCCTGGCTGTACCTCGAACCTGGTTGCAACACCATCCTAGTAATAATCACGGTAAAGAACGCCTTTATCATCAATACCCTATACCTACAGCCACGATGTTTTGGCTAACGCCTTTATCAGGGTCTTACCGCCAGCCCCTTTGATAAAGGCTTTAGCCAAAACATCAGGAGGCTGATATATAATAACTCTGAGAAATCAGAAGTCACGGTGTGGTTACTGAGTGTTCCTCATGTTGGTGCCCTATCCTATCAATGGTGCCCTATCCCAGAAGCGGTTGTCATCCACACGCTCACCCCAGGGGTGTGTCCTGTCCCCATTATTGTATATTCTATATACAAATGACTGTAGGAGTAACTACGATGACAGGCATCTCCTGAAGTTCGCACATGACACTGTTTTAATCAGTCTGCTCCAGGATGGAGAGGTCCATCATGGGCCAGTTGTGAAAGACTTTGTAGAGTGGTGTAATAACCACTTCCTGAGGTTAAAAGTTCATAAAACTAAAGATATGGCCATCGACTTCAGGAAAACCTCCCACTCAACCTTCCCAACTACAATCAAGGGCTCACTTGTTGAGACGGTTGAGTGCTACAAGTACCTGGGAACAGTGATCGACAAGAACCTGAACCATGACCTCAACACATGTGCAATCTGCAAAAAGGGCCTGCAGAGACTTCACTTTCTGCGCAGACTGAATACTTTTAATGTGGACAAGACACTGATGGCTTTATTTTACAAATCCTTTATTGAGTCTATTTTAACCTTTTGTTTAATTTCTTGGTATGGGAACCTTACAGTGCAAAACAAAAATCGTTTGTTCAATATTGTTAAAGTAGCCAGCAAAATAATTGCACGCAGCAGCTTTCTTTAACAGATATCTATGACAGACAAGTTTTGCGGAAGGCATGGTCGATCTTGGCCAGCTCTGACCACCCACTCTTGGAGGAATTCGTTCTTCTCCCCTCTGGGCGGAGATACAGGTCCCCCAGGGTAAAAAGCAATAGGTTTAAATTTTCCTTTGTTCCAAGTGCAATAAATGCGCTTAATTTGCACTAAACCTTGACTGTACTGCTCAGCAGCACTTTATTATGGCTACCATTCCAATGGTTTGATACGTTTAATGAACAGATACATTTTTTGGTTGTTTGCTGTAACTGTTGTGATTAATGTCCCATGTCCTCTTGTATGTTGTGTTTGTGTTTTTGCCCTCTACTGCAAATCAAATTTCCCCTCGAGGGACAATAAAGATCTGAAGATCTGAACTGATCTCACAGTATACAGGACATCCAGACACTTGCTTCAGAGTTCAGGTTTGAGACCGTGAGGCCTTTAAGGACGCTCTGTCTCTGATACCGCATTGCAAAACATTATCAGACAGGTTACAACATTTTTTGTTAGCCCAATCTATCTCTTTCCCTTGCTCCCCTGTACCTTGCTGTGCCAGACCAAACTGCGATGTGGAAAAGTGGGAGGTTTTATGTGCAATCCATTCCGAAATCTCCTAAAGCGATTCGGACGAAAGCAGAAGTCATACAGTGTAAAAGGAGGGATGTTCTCTTGCTGTTGCAATCTTTGTGTAAATGTGTATTTTATTCATTTGGTGACATGTTTCATTTGGCCACAAAGGCCATATTTCAATTAACTAAGGGGAATGGGAAGCTTAGCTCATCTTTCCCCTGGTTAAAGAGGTGAGGGTGGGGTGAGGGGGGGTGGGGGGGGGTTTACCAGCTAGTCAACATTCCCCTTCATTAACCCTCAACAACCCACACATTCATGGGTGACTTGTTTAGGCTGATGTAGACGGGTAACATTCCCATCTGCAGGTATGAGGATTTACATCACCAGAGGCGGAGACTCGAGTCACATGACTTGGACTTGAGCCAGACTTGAGTCACAGTTTTAATTGCTTGATACTTGACTTGATGCATGAAGAGAATACCTGAGACTTGACTTGACTTGGTTCTGGTGACTCAGGACTTGACTTTGACTTGTACTTTGATGACTTGAAAAGGTTTCTAAAGTCTTGACAAAAGATCTTGTGTTTGTGTAAATGACTTAGACTGAAAGTGATGAGATTTCTTCCACCAGACGACTGAATTTAAATTCTGTTTACTGAATTTGTATTAAATGATTGAATTTATTGAAGATGAAACTCATGATGCTCTTACCGAGTTTTAACCATATTGCATTGAAAAGTCCTAGATGTTTTGTTTTCTTTAAGATATTAAATTGATACTGGACTCTTGATTTGTTCTGACTTGACAGTCTACATTTAGACTTGGAACTTGACTTGGGACTCGAGCAAAGTTGACTTGGTCCCACCTCTGTGCATCACTGATCAATACTGATAACATTAGTGCGCACAAGATAGAAGGATACTGGGCGCAACATGGTTAGAGAGGTCAAAAGGTCACATGTTCGATCCTGCAAGTCACTTGTTGTCCATCAACAAGCGAGTGTCTTTAAGCAAAACGTCAAACACTTATGTTCCTATTCATTGTTGTAAGTTGCTCTGGATAACAGCATCAGCTTATACTTTAAAATGATGCGATTGATTGATTCAGTAACAAAGAACCTGTTGAAAAAACATTATTAATGTCTGGCAGACAGACTGTCTGTCTTATATTAGTTTAGAACAGTGGTTCTCAACCCAGGGGTCAGGACCCCCCATGGGGTTGCAAGACAATTTTGGGAGGTTGCAAGATGATTTATAGGATAGGAAAAAAACATGTTTCTACTATACAAATTTATTATCATGCATATATTATATTTTCACGGGGCCGTGAGTAGGCATTGCTTCATTTTAAAGGGTCACAAGCCAAAAAGGTTGAGAACCACTAGTTTAGAATAGAATAGAATAGAATAGAATAGAATTCCTTAGAGTTCCATCATATCCTTAAATCGAACTTTGGAAGACAGCGCCAGACAGAGGAGGGTCATTACTGCCTTTCTGTGATTGGGCACACCCCTAAAACGTTCTTACCGTCTGCCTCTCTCATTGGCTACAATGCCCCGTCTCAAGCAGCGCGACCCAGCTTGTCATTGGTCGAGCGAGACGCCAGTCCGCTGCGAACGACACGCCTCCCACATAGACCGATCTGTCGGCTGATGTGGAACCAGTCTGCTACGGACCAATCAGAATCCTTCATTTTGACAGGCAAGTTTCCCACCTGCACGAGCAAATCGACCGCACTTCTGTTGCGCGTTCACGAGTGGGAGAGGTTCAAGACTTCGATCTCTGCTCCTCTAGCATACACATGCACTCTTTTTTGCTTGCTTTCAAGACTTTTTAGCTTTGACAAAATCAGTTCATCTTAATGACAACACTAAATGCATTTCTCGTGGAAAAGTGAAATGATATAATTTTGCAAACAGCCAAAAAGTGCTACAGAAATATTGTATGTCAATATGGCCAAGTCCTTGTCTGTGCCAGCAACACTTTAGACAGAATAGGTGTCAGTGGTGGATATCTCATTTTTGAATGAATCTTGATGTATTAGTCCAGGCGGTCCAAAACTTTTTAATTGTCAAAACCCACCAAATGAATACAACCCCCATCTGATAAGTTTTGACTCAAGGAAAACCCCATCTGAGAAGATTTTTTGTTATTGGTATGATTTAGTACAGAACTGCATAACTATACAGCTTTCCTTATACATCCTCTCATTGTGCAGAATTTTGGCGAGTGAAATAATAGTGGCATTACACTATTCATCATACATATATATGCTTAGGAGCCCCTTAAAGGACTCCTGGAAGTCCCTGAACCCCGGTTTTGGGAGCCACTGTATTCGGTTACGTTTGTGTTTAACGGTGTTGAACACGGGGCGTTATTGAACCCAGCTCGGCCCGCTACGTCAAGACGCCGGGGCGTGGCCTGCCAGTTTATCCTTGGGAGTTCCACGCTTGCCTAGACAGTACGGCTTGCTAGTTGTCGCACACACACACACATATACAAACTCCCAAGCCATTCAAACCAAGCCACAAGCTAAAGCAGCTAGCCGGGGATCTAATTTAACGCTAACCTGACAGGCAATTATAGATTATACAAGGCGCTAAGGAGCTCGAGCTAAACGGTGTTTCTGCAGACGACGGGAGGGACGCAACCAAGATGTCTAAAGACACGGAAGGGAAGAGCGAGAAGATAATGGATATGGAGTGTAAAGTGTTGTGGTACCCGGACTCCAAGAGGAACACACAGATGGACAGGTTCAGGACTCAGGTTAACAAGGACTACGGGCTTAATCTGGGTGAGTGGACCAGGGGGGAGAGGGAGGGAGGGAGGGAGGCAGATAGAGAAAGGCAGACAGAGAGTGTGCAAGTCAGACAGATAGAGAGAGACGGAGAGAGTGTGTATGTCTCGTATGCCTCGGGAATGCAAGATTGATTATATTGTTGCCCATGAAGCTTCTCGGATTGAATAATTGAATTGAACACACACACACACACACACACACACACACACACACACACACACACTGCCGAGCCGATACCTCTCATGTATTACCTTACACTGTCTAGCAGCCAGCTGTCTACTACTTCTACCTTCCACTGTCTAGCTATGCAATGCAACAAGCTCAACCATTTGGCAATTTGAATGGGGGATAAAGGGGCGGAATCTGCATAAACGCATCTCCTTTAAGGGATTTTTTTTTATTTTTTTTTTTAGGAAGGATGCTCATCACTCCCTTTGCAAAATAATACAGACAGATAACCCAGTTTTTACAGCACTGCTCCGCTCTGTTCTCGTGTTATTTCGCATGCATATACTGCTCCCGGCCGAAGACTGTCTGCTTGCAGAGCTGCCAGGCGACGAGAGGAGAGAAATGAAAAGCGACAGCAGCCTGTTTCCATTGTCTCTGTGATGCTATGGCTATTTGAGCTAGTGGGGCTGGGATGGAATGCTGAAAAACTTGGTCAGACGGGTATTGAATGAATAGAGAGAGAGAGAGAGAGAGAGAGAGAGAGAGAATTACGTAATTGGGGAGAGATGGGAGGGGGAGTGGAGAGAGGTGTGTGTGTGTGTGTGTGAGAGAGAGAGAGAGAGAGAGAGAAAGATGGAAAGAGGAAGGACATGGTGTTCAACATCTGTGCTAATCTTCAAAACTGTCTTGCGTTAGATTCTGTGTCCTTACAGACTCTAAATTGGACTATTCTATTCTAATCTAATGTAATCTATTCTATTCTATTCTAATGGCTGCAGGGTCTTATTGGTGATGCAGGGTGTGACAGAGAGCTGCTGTTTTGTGTAGTTCATTCTGGCTGTTTCTATCATTTTTATATTTCTATTTTCAGTTTATTAACAGGCCTACGCGGTTCTTGCAGGCTTTTTAGACGTATGTGGTTACAACTTTTTCACTGGCAGATAGATTCCTTCATTCAGGAGCCACCTTTACTGTTTTACCAGACAACTTGATTTTAGACAAACTCACAGTGTATTTGGCTGATGGCTGGAGATGGTTTCCCACTCTGGTGCTTATGTTGCCTGTGTGATGGGCTTTGCGGTTGGGTGGGGGGTGAAGACTTGCTAAGGACACACAGGGATCTTTAGCATGGAGGGAGACTAACTTTTTTGTGGTAAATCAAAAAATCCATCAGCCACCTCGATTTTGCATGTGTGACAGTACCTGTAAATGACAGTTGGAGACTGCAGTGGCTGGTAGAGATTTGCCAACATTCGGCAGGTGGCTCTAACCTGTGCACCCCTTACTTTTGGTTGCTTGTAATGTTGGTGGTGTAGGAATTGAAGCATATTCCACTGTTGCAGCCATTGCAAATCACTCTGTATTCGAGCATCAGCTAAATGCTTAAAATGTAAATATAGATGAATGGGCTTAAGAGGGAAAACAATTGGCATGAAGTGAATTTACTATTGAGTTCATTTCGCGTTTCCATTTAGGTGGTCAGTACAAAACACTAAGGTGAACTGCACAAAAACACAACATTAGTTGATTAATCAATAATTCATAACCTATTGACATCTTTTCCTCCCTTGTTGCCAAGTACGGGGTTCAGAGAATATCAGCGATGATAATCCCAGACATACAGGAGAGAATTGCTTTTGTAGGGATTGTTTTTTGCATTTCTGCTTTATTTAATAGTTAGTAGTGGACAGTGACAGGAAAGATGAGAGAGAAATGGATGAAAGTGAGGTGGAAAGGCAGATTAATGAGTAATCGATATGGTATTCTCCTTGATTTGCTTCAGTGGTACTTGAAATCCTAATGTCTGATTCCTCCATCCATCCTTTAGCCAACTTTAATAACTTTACATTTTAGCTGACACTCTTATCCAAAGCCCTTACAACATGTACCAGCCAGGTCATATTTTTGTTATTAATCTAAAAACATCACTTCATTTCTCTCTCCCTCTTTTAGCCAGCTACAATGACCTGTACCAGTGGTCGGTGGAGAGCTACCCAGAGTTCTGGGGGGAGGTGTGGCGCTTCTGTGGAGTCGTCAGCTCCAACAAGTACGAAGAGGTGGGTGTGTCACGCTGTAAACCTTCCCTCCGCTGATACACTGTAGCCTAAACAGCAGAGTAGGAAACTAACTTCTTTGTCTTCATCCCAAAATTCAGCCACTTTCACTACTATCAGCCAAGTTTTTGAATAGAATAGAGGCGCCAAATGATAGTTTGTTACGTTCCAAAGTGGCTGGTAGAGAGGAGAAGCTTTTCCACCTTGCTAGATAGACTGCTGAGTTCATAGCTGAAGTATTGCTGTACAGTAGAACAGCTAGTTCCTGTAGTATGTCGGAGGAGGAAGGTGCTACACCGTAAATCCCCAATGTTCTAGGTAGAAGTGTGGCCCTAATGTGGAGTTGTTATTTCCTTAATGTGAGAAGTGTTAGAATTTTGTAAATTTTATGGGAAATGTTGTCTTACTTATGAGAAACACAAGCACTAACAAGGCTGCCGATCTTTTTGACCATGGTCTAATTTATTTGGTAATTATGCCAAGCTATTCCAATCAATTTGACAATGTTATATTGATGCTTAAAAATGCTCCACATAGCACGTTTAAAAGGCCATGTGCCCACCAGGAGCCTCTCTTCATAGCACTGGTTTGTCTTTGTCATTATTTTCAATGGAAAGGTTGCACTGTTGTATTTTCCCTACCAAGTGAGCAGACGTGTAGCTCATCTACCGCTAGACCAGGCAAACAAAAGTTTTTGTCCACCAGCCACTGTGCTTAATAGATTCTAAAATCCAAAATCCACTCACCACTTTAACTTTTATACTAGACAAATGGTATTTTTGAATAAAGAAGGATCTCCAGAAAAGGCTTGTGGCTGATGGCTGTCTATAACAAAGACTTCAAGGTTTATAATAGTGTTCCCCACCTATGTGACCTATGTAAATCTCTTTGTTTATACAGTGGAATAGGCAGCTCCAGGATACAGTAAAAGACAGACTCAAGGGACGCCAAAGTCAATTGAAAGGAGTGTACTTAGAAAGAGTTTCTTCTTTGTCTGTTCCCATACCTTTTTATGAAGACTGTGTGTCAAAAAAAGCAACAGTCATATTTTTTGAAACCTGCCTATTTGAACAAGCCAATTGGGGAAAAAAAGGATTTGTCACTGATTGTCTAAATTGAGTGTCTAAATTAGTTTGTTCATTACTGAATTCACTGTCTATCCTCTTAGCTCCAGGATGTCGTCACTCAGCTGTAGGTGTGTAATGTGGTGAATGTTCCCATGGTATCCCAGCTTATGAAGCTCTGCCATGTTGTCAACACTCCCCTAATGTACACACGGATAACACATATGACGTCACATGTTGGCCACAAGGATATTCTTTTTTTTTTTTTTTTTTTTTCCCCATTCATTCATTTTCCCTACCTCCCTACTTAATCCTTTTCAGGGTTGCAGAGGGGCTGGAGGAGCCTATCCCAGCATGCATTGAGTGGAAAACAGGGAGACAATAAACCAGTCAATAAAACACACAAAACATTTTATAACATTTCATAAAAGTGGTTTAGCCTCTTGCATCCCACCTGCTTCCCTGGGTTTCATGAGAAATTGTGTTTCTTATCGTGATTTTTTGTTGTGAGAACAACAGCATCACAAAATCAGCTGTTGGATGAGGAGACCACAGTCGAGGCATATATCTGATTAGTGTGCAAAACAATTGTAATGAGTGGCATTCAGTTTAAGTGCTTCTACCTCACAAACCCATTTCTGCCCTCCTGCAGATCAGCTGTGAGAGCTGTTGTCAGAGACACTTTTTTCTCTGCTCTCTGACATCTTTGTATCATCATTTTTATTTTATTTTTATGTAATGTGTGCAATCCACTTTAAATAATCCAAGTATTTATCTTCACGGCTACAGAAAAAAGGTAAAAGGGGAAAGGGATTTGATTCCTGTGTTTTAGAAAAGCACGAGTCTTAATCACAACAATGCTGTCCTTCTGCTGTGTGTGTGCATGCTCTATGCGCGCGTGTGTGCGTGTGTGTATGTGTGTGTGTGTGTGTGTGTGTGTGTGTTGTGGGTGTATCCTAGGTGGTGGATGTGTCCAAACGGATCTCAGATGTTCCAGAGTGGTTTAAAGGCGCACGGCTCAACTACGCTGAGAATCTGCTCAAACACACAGACCAGGACAAAGTAGCTCTCTATGCTGCCAGTAAGTATAAGAAGTACACGATGTTGATTTAATAATAACATTATATAAAACAAACGTGATTTAGTGGATGTTTTTTTTTATTAAAAGCATCTTACAGTACTGAGTGTTTGCATTATTAATCTCCAACTTCTAACCCTGGCAGTGTTAACATCATGCTCTAAACATGGCATGTTACACAACACACACACTCACTGTCTTTTGTCTTTTTCTCTCCTTAAACAAACACACACACCCTACCAACAACACGGCACACGTCTTCTCCCCCTCTCACTCTCTTTAAACACACCTTTGCACACTCGCACATCATGCAGGACTAGTTTAATTTCAGTGTATTTAGTTTCCATTACTTGCTATTTATGCATTTTGATGTTTCTGTGCCATTCTCCTCCATGGTGAGTTTTGATGTTTTTTGGTTTCTGTTCCCCAATTCACCTGTGTCTCTGTTTGGATTGTATGTCCTTGCGTTCGTCATTTCAGTTTCATCATTTGTACACTACCAGTCAAACGTTTGGACACACCACATTTGACTTTATTTTTCCTGTTTTCCACCTTCTAGAATAATAGTAAATACATCAAAACTGTGAAATAACACAAATGGAATTATGCAGTGACCAAAAAAGCGTTAAAGAAATCAAAACTATCTTATATTTTAGATTCTTTAAAGTAGCCGCCCCTTTGCCTTGATGGAAAGGCAAAGGCTTTGGAAAGAAATTCATACATTAGGCATCAACTTCACTATTCATATTTGTCTAAGAAACACATTTCAAGCATTTAAGCATAAGCCTTTAGATCAAAATGGCTTTAAGAGAATGAAAAACATAGTACATTCAGTCAGGTGGGTCCAAACTTTTGACTGGTAGTGTATGTGTAAATAAACTAAACAGAAAGAAAGAGAGGAACACACAGAGGAGAAGAGTAAAGGGGATATTTCCGGCTTGGTGTGGGCATTGAGATTTGGATTCGGATCGATACCGCGGTGAGCGTAAGGCTACATACGTCAGGTTGTTATTAGGTTAACTGCTGCTCCCTGTTCTGCCTCCCGGGACTCTCATATACTAATGGATAGGCCCCTCTTTATCGCTGTGTGTGTGTGTGTGTGTGTGTGTGTGTGTGTGTGTGTGTGTGTGTTTAGGTGGGCACTAGCACACACATACACACACATACACATACACGTACACACTCTCTCAGGAGCTGTAATGTAATTATGAGAAGGCCCATCGGTCACAGTGCTGTGGAGCGAATGTAAACGTCAGCAGGCTATTACTTAGAGAGATAAGAGTACTGACTGTCTGTGGCTCTGTCTCACTGCCATATCTCTATCTGTCTTTTCCTGTCTGCATCTCCATCTCCATCTCATCTCCCTCTCTGTTCCTGTCTCTCTCTCTCTCTATCTCTCTCTCTCTCTAGCTATTTTTGTCTCTTTGTCTCTGCCTTTACCTTTGCCTCTTTCTCTCTTTCTCTCTCTGCTTTCCTTCCAGTTCAAATTTCAATTGCTTCATTGGCATTTATCCCAACTCTTAAACAAAACAGCACTGACAAAGCAGTATACAAAATGTAAAATTTCCACACATGGTTATATATTCAGACCTCATTGGTTTTATAGATAATTGCATAATTATTTGAAATGAACATATTCAATCTACTATAGTTATAGACATCAGTATCTATAATAATCTAAAACGATTCCAAATCCTCTTTACTTTTTCAGTCAATACTGTCTATTTCTTGATTTATTTATTTTTTTATATGCAAACAAATACGTTTGCACAGTAATAAACCCCCTCACCCCCCAAACTTACAAGATTACAGTCTGAGTATGTGCAACTTGGATTTAAAAAACACAAGAGAAGGAAAAGACAAATTAACTACACATACTGTATATTCAAAGAGATTAAAAAAAGAATGAGTGGTAGAGTGCGGAAGTAGGTGAGGTCAAAAATGATTTTGGTTTAGTTAGGGGTCTGAGACAGTATGCAGTACAGTTTTACTTGGTGACAAAATCTGCAGGATCCATCCCATCAACAGCGAGAGAGGAAACGCTGCCATATTGATGTACATTTATTAGCTGAGCCTCTAATCCAGTACTTGATCTTCTCTAATTTGAGAAACCGCATCATCTGCGTTATCCTGCGTGTTTAGAAAATAATTTCACCTTGGACCAGTGAAGTCTATGTACAGTCTAAAACCAGATGAGCCTCATACAAATAGAGGATGAGTGTATTCTCACCGATATTTTGGATCATGCGGAGGATCTCGACACGCAAATCAATTTTACGTTCATTCTTCTCATGGATCTGTTGACATTTAGCAACTGTTGCTGCTTCATTTACAGTCTCTGTCTCTGTCTGTCTCTTTCCCAGCGGAGGCAAATGATGAGATTGTGAAGGTGACGTTTGGGGAGCTGAGGCGCGACGTGGCGTTGTTTGCTGCAGCCATGAGGAAGATGGGCGTCCAGACAGGAGACCGGGTCGTAGGTGAGTCTTTATCAAATTTACTCCTCTCTGTCTCACTGGGGGAAACCAGTCGAAGTTAATATTATTTTACCAGCCATTTTACCATTATTAGGACCTCCAAATGATGGTTGGTTACCTGCCAAAGTGGTTGGTAGACTAGACAAACTTACCAGCCACTTTGGCATCATTTGGATGTCCTTCAAATCCAGTGGGCTGGTAGAATAGTAATAATGGCTGGTTGACCCTCTCTCCCTTCATCCTTCTCTCACTTCCTAGCGCCGTTTCTCTCCTCCTGCTTCATTATTCTGCTCTATCCCTCTGTCTCCCCCCCTCCCTCATCCTCTCATGTCCCGTCCCTCCTTCCTTATTTGTCATCTTTGGAACTTGTCCTGTTAGGGCTTGAGATGGACATAAGCCTCTTTGCCATAGCTATGTGTGTGTGTGTGTGTGTGTGTGTGTGTGTGGTTGTACAGAGGGCTGGCCGTCTTGGCACAACTAGGCGTTCACTCTGAATGACACCATTCATTTTTTTTTTTTCAGAGTTCGTATTTATACAGGGAAGATTTGCTGAGCGCGCATGCTCTTTTTCAACAACGCCCTGCTTCACATTCATACAGTTCCACACATTCACATCGAGGAGCTGCCCAGTACAACCACAGTCTTCTGCTGTTGGCCTCTGAGCAGCTCCACTGGAGCCACTGGGGGTTAAGTGTGTGTCTCATATATTTCAGTAATCGGTAAAACCTTAAAATCTATTTAAGAATGTCAAAGGCTTGTAGGAACATTGTTGCCTCGCTCTTCTTCAGTTCCTTCCTAACTGAAACCAGAGCCATTTATGTAGACTTGTGCTCAATGTTACCTCCTCATCCCCTTTCCTCATGGCCAACTATAACATATAAACAAACATTGTTGCCACCTAATTCTTCATCTTCTTACTAACTAGAGCCATCCATCTAGAGAGTTGTGCCGTTATATATACTGTAGAGGTTTCTGCACTCAGAAGACACACTCAAAGTTGTAGACTATGTAAACATCAGTTGTTTAATTGGCAAGATTTCAAATCTCTCTTGTTGACTGTCATGTGTATATGAGTGTGACTCTTTAAAGGTGCAACTAACCAGTCATTAGACACTGATGACTTGAATACTGAAATATTTGCTGTACTGTTTTTTATTTTTTTTTCTGTACCACCTTTGCTAAGCACAGTCTCCTGTGCCTGTTAGGACTGCTCGGAGGTATGTGTGTGTGTGTGTGTGTGTGTGTGTGTGTGTAGAGAGAGTGTGTAGCTGTTTTGAGTCTTATCTATCACCGTCTCTGTTTCCTCTACTTCTCTGTGCCACATTTCCAGCCATGACTCAGAAATGTGTATTGAGCTGTTTCCACTGTGACAGTATCAGGGGGTTTAGTTACATTGGGATTGTCAAACAGCAGCATCTCGGATGTCTGATCCGACCAATTCTTTGAACAGGAATGAATAAAGAAAACTGGTAATGTGAAAATATGCTGCATTATCTGGGATCAATCTTTTCAATTTCCTTGTCAGTGCAAACAAGTAAAGGAATTTCCACTGCAAAGCGGACCTTTGAGGCTGTTTTGGAATTCATGATTCATATGTTGAATCAGTTTCACCCCCGTACTTCATTGAAGATGTTTACATGCATACTAATAACCTGATAACTTGGAATAATCAGGTTATGGCAACAATTTGATTGACGTGTTTACATGCACTCTAGTAATGAGATTAAGGGGAAAACACCAATTTACATGATTCAGTCATAATTGGATTTCTCTCCTTAAGGAAGTGACATAAAACTCAAACGTCCTGCCGGTTGTTTTGGATTTTGAACATGTCGCCGCACGTAGCTTATTTACATTTGGCCAGGTTTCTGTGTCTCATTACTTTCATAATGTGATAACGGCCTCTATCTGATTAAGAAATCACACTAATTGGGGAATTGCCTTAGTCAGACTATGATCGGTTCATTAGTGTGCATGTAAACGCGCTAAAAGTTATTTCAGAGGTGTGAACTCTTTGAAACAATCTCCATTCCAGGTTCTGTTGTACGGCAATTTTTTAAACCTTTATTTATTCAGGGAATGTTGACCAAACATATAGGCTCAGTAGCTCAGCATTTGGAGAAAGAGGCCTGTAATTTCCCTTGGGTTTGGCAGTATTACAACATCATGTAGTTTGCCCCCTCTCAAGCTAAAATCCCTGTATTTTATTAAGGCAGGATGGCCTCTTATGTCCAAAACGTTTAGTTTCCTGCCTGAATTCTTAAGTGTCAAGACAGCTAACATTTGAGGATGGCTGTTGATGAGCTCATATGAAGCTACTCTGTCCAGGATGTCCAGGATATGTGTGTGTGTGTGTGTGTGTGTGTGTGTGTGTGTTCTTAAGGGAGATGGATATTGCGGCAGGGAGATGCATTAGCTAAATGACTTAAGCTCTGTGGGAATCTCATTAGAAAGACGAGAGGGATGGAGGAAGTGACGGACTCAGGGAGAGAGAGAGAGCGACAGAAAGGGAGAGAGGAGAACAAGAGAAACAGAGCCTGATAGAGAGAGAAATAACCGCTGCTGCTCCTCCACTGTTATTGGGATTTTTTATGAATGAATGAATGAATGACTGGAAGATTGTTTCCATTTTGATCTCACATAGGTCCAAATCATCTGAATATACAGTATGTGTGTGTGTGTGTATGAATCCATGTTTGTATGGATGTGTGTGCTCTGTATTGAAGAGAGGAAGAGAGCAAGGTGTGTGTGTGTGTGGGTGAGAGAGAGAGATGTCCTTGTCCCAGGGTTAACTAAAATGTTTGTCCTGTCAGTATCTCTGGTCTAAAGGAGATATATAAGCACTTAGCTAATAAAGCCAGCCAAGCTTTATAGCAGGACATGAGCCAACTCTCTCTCTCTCTCTGTCTCTCTCTCTCTCTGTCTCTCTCTCTGTCTGTCTCTCTCTCTCTCTCTCTCTCTCTCTCTCTCTCTCTCTCTCTCTCTCTCTCTCTCTCTCTCTCTCTCTCTCTCTCTCACCCCCGTGCCTCTTTCCTTCGCTCTCCTCTCCTCTCCTGTCCTCTCAACCTCAAGAAAATCACCCGCTATTTGGCAGCTTGTGGCTTGCCATCACATCCACTGTTCAACCAGTTGAGAACACTTGTTATTTGTTGCCCAGTACAGGGGGTGGGGGTGGGGATTAAGTGCTTTGAATGCTGTTGTTGTCACAATACAATTTTTTTAATTTATTAACAATACCTGTAATTCATCACCAACACCAGCCCAAGTTAGTTTTAATACAATGACACAGAAAAATAGGAAGAAAACAAACAAAACTGCAGCAGCGTGATAACCTAAAATAACATGGAACAACACTTAAAATGGTTTCAATTGTAGTAATTACACTATTGAACTGTATTTTAGATGGGTTTGTTTTGGACTTGTTTTGGAGGGCACTTTTAAGGGTTGTGTCAGTGAGGAATGTGTGCGGCTGCCTCATGCTCAACTCCACACACATTTGTTAGGTATTACAGTCTGGATATTTTTCTCATGTCGTATTGTTGGCAGCCAAA
The DNA here is from genome assembly GCF_048128805.1 of Centroberyx gerrardi. Lineage (NCBI taxonomy): Eukaryota > Metazoa > Chordata > Actinopteri > Beryciformes > Berycidae > Centroberyx > Centroberyx gerrardi. The sequence continues at coordinate 26,069,996 of NC_136004.1, read as the reverse complement.
TGTGGATGCATCTTGTTTCGAACTCGTGTTCGAGATGAAGTAAAACTTTGGGGTTGTGCTACAACCCAGCAGGTATTGGCGTTTGTGCCCGGGCTGAATAAGCTGCTTTGAATGATGTTGGCAGGTGAGCTCGGTGTATTACAGCCATGGGGGCGGGCTTATACACATCAGAGTCCGAGGACCAATCATCCGTCATTTGGCCAAGACGTAACTTGGGTGGTGTTATAAAATACATTTCATTCAGCAGCGCTACCGGAGACAGATTGTGAATAAGAACTCTCGTTCTTCACTCATCAAACCTGGGTAGCACAACCCTCCTCTCCTCCTCTCCTCTCCTCTCCTCTCCTCTCCTCTCTGTCCACAATTAGGCAACATTCCTCATGTTCTTCTCTTAAAATTACCCACGCCCATGTGTGTGTGTGTGTGTGTGTGTGTGTGTGTGTGTGTGTTAGATAATCCTCCTCTGAAAAGAGCTCGCTTCAGTCTCTGGCAGCTCAGAGGGGTCAGCAGGTTGACCTGGTAGCCTACTGATCTTCTAAGCTCCTCACACACCTTGTTGCACAGTAGAACAATATCAGTACATTGTACAGTATGGTATCTATGCAGTGGATGCCTAATGCACAGGTTCTTGGTAGCACTAATAGTTCATTTCTACTGTGTATATTTTTTTGTGATATATTTTATCTTTGAACCAAATTTGTTTATTGTAACACAAAACACCAGTGTCTCTCAACTGACTAGCTACCAGATCATTCCTTAGAACTTACAACAGCTGAAAAGAAGGCAAAACGTGACTCATACAATTCCTCTTGGGAATTGAGCAACATTATAACAGTAGTTTAGCATGCAGTAAAAACTAGGACTTCTACAATGGCTGCAGCTGTAGCTGCTTTAAAGCTAAGAAACTATTGAAGTAGGAAATATTGTGCTGTTCTGGTTATCAGTGGTTTCCCAAGTAGGGTTAGGGGACCTTCCAGGGTCTCTGAGGGTTTCCAGGAGGTCTTTAGAAAAAGAGAGAAAGAAAATTTTGATTTTACTACTATTAAACATCATATAGCACAATGAGAGAATAGGTATATAGAGATCATTGGTCTCAGTCTTCTCTCTCTCTCTCTCTCTCTCTCTCTCTCTCTCTCCCCCTCTCTCTCTCTTTCCCTCTCTCTCTCTCTCTCTCTCTCTGTCTGATGAAAAGTGTTACAGTGTCCTTGGGAACCATTTCCTAGATTGATCAAGGAATATATCACAGCAAGACAGCATTTATGATCTCAGCTGTGCTCGTTAAGAATGAAATATTTTGAGCGCCCCGGTTGATATTGAACGCCTCTCTCTCTCTCTCGCTCTTTCTCTCCCCCCCCCCCCACCCCCCCACCCCCGCCCAGGTTACCTCCCCAACGGTATCCATGCAGTGGAGGCCATGTTAGCAGCCGCCAGCATTGGAGCCATTTGGAGCTCCACGTCCGTCGACTTTGGAGTCAATGTAAGGACTGTGTATTGTGTGTGTGTTTGCTTGTTTTTGTTTTTATGTGTTTGTTTTCCAGTAGCTTTAGTGTCACAAACAGGGTTGGAACCTAATTTTTTTTTGTCCACAGCCAACAACGGCCGGTACATCTCAAAATTCATTAGCCACTTGTGGTATTTTATCAGCCAACCTAGATTTTTTGGATACAACAGGACCGCCAAATGATGGTTGGCTTCTTGCCAGTGTGGCTGGTAGAGTAGAGAAACTTACCAGCCACAGACATAATTTTCCAGCATTTGGCTGATGGTTGGTGGTAATGTTCCACCATGGAGTATGCGTGTGTGTGTGGATTAAGCAGAATCAACAAAGAACCCTGCGACCCTGCGATAGGAAGATGATGTCTCTTGACATGGCAAAGTCCAAGTCAGTGTTCTGAGAAGAGGACGCCAACCACACTCATCTGAGCAATCTAGAGACAGTTTGGCCCTTGTAATCCTATTTGTAGTCATTCCTATTTTGAGCTAAAACCATGTGGTCTATAGTTGTCATGCTTCTGAATGCATTTTATTATTTTTGTACCATTTCCCTCTGTGTTTCGTTTTGATGTCATTTTGTTTCTGTTGCTCATGTCACCTGTGTGGTCGTCTGTCATCTTGGGGATGTTTTGGGTGGGGGGGTCTGGTGTTTTCATTGGGATTCTTAATCTCACCCAAACAGATTGTATTTCCAAATACAAATAAACTAAACCTATATAATCTGCTGGTTTAGACATAGCATTATGCCATTTTAGCGGGCACATTTATCCAAAGCACCTTACAGTGCCGTGAGTGCATACGTTTTAGAGTACTGGTGCCAGAATCTGAATTTAACCCCTAATCTTGGGAGTGAAAACGATGGTGAATTGCACCCTGTTGCAGATATAAACACAAGAACTTTGACACCAGATGATGACTTTTATTGTCAATTTTCATGCTATTATATTTGATTTATTGAAAGAAGCCTGTAGGCGGCAAAAGGCATTTCAAAAACATTAGACATAATTGTGTATATCAGAAATATATTTTTCACATCTCATAAGTCACCTTGTAACCCCCCAAATATTCTCTTATGACTCTATAAGTCAGTGAGTGTGCTAGTGTGGCACATCAAGGGCCAGTGGTGCATAGCAAAACTAGAAACTATCTATTGTCTACACTCATAAAGAACAGGCATTCATTGGTCCACAGCAAGATGGACACACACACGCACAGACACACACATACACAAAGCGTAAAGGGGAATGAGGACCCTCAGGCAAAATGTCCTCTGTGTATGTGTGTGTGTGTGTGTGTGTGTGTGTGTGTGTGTGTGTGTGGAATTAAGGCCATCCTACACTGTGAACAACCCATTCCTCAATAGACCCTTTTGTCACCCTTGGTCTTTGCGTTTTGTTCCTGATGTGCTACTGCCCCCTGTGGCAGAACAGGAGAACTACACCTAAAACTGAAATCCTGTATAATCACCCGTACAGAGACATTTGATGATTTGTTTTTTTTTAATTTATATTTTAAGACAGCAGTGGACGTATTTGCATAGTGAGATAAAGGTGTATTTTTCTGGTTTCTCATCAAATTCCTCCTACCTTACCTTACCTCCATACCTTCCGTCTTGACAACTCCTCTCTTCCAGAAACACTTCTCGTCTCTCTCTCCCCCTGGATCACATCCCTCTCTGCCATAGCTTCCTCGATCCTCTACTTATATGAATGTGCTCCTGTGCTATATGCAACGGCTACAGCTGTACTTTAACAGGAGCTAAAGGAGAAATTAAGTTGAGCAGGAGATTAAACAGTTCAATGCAGAGGGCAGAAACCTACTATGATGCAGTAAATGATGGATTTCCATGCAAATCTCTGCCCTTCCATACATTTCTCATCAACTCACTCTAATATGCTATTGTTTTGTTGAAAAAAAAAACCTTGCTACCTCTCCCCTACGCTCTTATTTCCTTTCCTAACACGCCTACCACACACTCAAACATAATCATTCTATGGTCACAGAAATATTTTCTATGCCATGCCTGATTTAAGATTAGAAATAATGTAAGATGGTGTGAATGTTGAGTTGTAATGTTAATGCCATGCAGATATTATTATTATAAGTATGGAAAAATGATATGACTATCCCTAACTAACCCTAACCCTATAATATAAAAGAGTACATGGAAACACACTAGACAATAGAAGAACACAAAAAACAATGACACCAGCAAAAAAACACCAAATTTAGCTAACTCCCCTGACTGTTTGTCTGTCAGTCACCAATCGCGTCGTACCCACAGTAAAGAGTGTCCTTTTCTAGATTATTGCTGTTATGGAATATCAAAATATGAGTGTTACTGACAAAAGTAAATACTTTTCCCTAATTTCCTTAGAAGCAGAGTTTTTGGGGATCTGAGGTTTTCTGCACGACTCAAATGATGTCTTCTGACTTTCATTTTCATTCGTTTTAACTGTCTGTAATATCTTGGAATTTAGTTGAAAGTCATCAAAATAACAATCACAATCAAGTGAATATGTTTTATTGTCTGGTTGCTCTTTTGTCCTTCATGCATGTTCTGTAGACTGGTTGAATTGGAAGTCTTGGAGTTGAGAGAAATTATGCTCTATAATATGACTAACAAATAATCCCTGTTTCTCTGCCTCTTTCTCCCCCACTATCTCCTTGTCTTGTCTCTCTCTCTCTCTCTCTCTCTCTCTCTCTCTCTCTCTCTCTCTCTCTCTCTCTCTCTCCCCCCCCCCTCTCTCTCCCTCTCAGGGTGTCCTGGACAGGTTTTCTCAGATCCAGCCTAAATTGATCTTCTCTGTCGCAGCTGTGGTCTACAACGGCAAAACACACGACCACATGGAAAAGCTGACCAGCGTTGTCAAAGGTTGGCGTCCACGTTTGTTTACTGACTTCTCACATCTTTTTGGATTTCTGCAGTACTAATGCAGAACAGATGCAGGGTGAAGGGGGACTTCTACAATTGCTACCGTTGTAAGATTCAATAAGCACATTTCGAGCTCCTCACTAGAAAAGAAAAATATCCCCGACAGGTTCCTTGAAGACCCTCAATATGTTACAGGTTTATATATGGTTGTGATTCATGAACCCTTTATGAAGGGGTTCCTCAGGGAACTGTCTGGAATTATTGAGGATAGATTTCTGTCCATTGGGCTGTTTTGGACCGTCGGCATGGTGGGAGAGGCAGAAATACAGCAGCCTAGCTTCGCTCATAACGGTGCTACTTCATAGAAAAAAGAAGAAACAGACTATACAGTATAAATTAAATAAGAAACTGACCTGGAAAATCTACAGTCATTCCAACGTTATAACAGGCTTTCTCCGTTTTATCTTTGTTTTGGTTATACTGTTGTGTCTGTGATTGCCACAGACACATTTTTTCCAAAACAAACGTAGGAATGCTTCTGATTTGATAAGAGGTGACGAATCCGTCCGTCCAGAAAAAGTTCAACTGGGTTGAACTTTCTGTCCGTCAAAACAAATGGAAATGTGACGGAGACGGATGCATCATCAGTCTTGTGCGGACAACAGACAGCTCTTATTGAAAATTAATTGAAATGAATGGAGACGGACGGACACAACGGATCAGTGTCGCCGCGGCTAACGTAACTTAAATACCACAGGTAATAACGTTACCTGCCGTTAATGTTTGTAGGGCAGCAGAAAACGTGGCTGTCTGTAAATTAACGGCAGAGAGTGTGGCTTCAGTGTGTGGGAGCAATGCTCAGATAGCGCGACACGTTTATCGGTTAAATGACCTATTCCACCAACGTCACATACCACGTTACCTACCGTTAAGGTTTGCAGGACAGCAGAAGATGCGGATGTCTGTTGTTTGACAGCGGAGGGTGTAACTCAATGTGTGAGATCCAATATGGCGTCAGTGTATGGGAATCAATGTGGCATTTAGCCCATAGGTGAGAGGCCATCTCTTAGTCAAATACGCCCTCTAGAGGCCATCTCACGAAGCGACATCTCACTAAGCGTTACCTGACTGACTGACGACTGACTGACTGACTGCCTGACCTGAATTTGCCCTCAGCTGCACCTTGGGAAAAATCCTAAACATGTCCTCAAGGCCCTGTTGCTCTGGTCTTTTCCTAAAGGTTAAGCTAATGTGTCTGTCTCTCTCTGTAGGTCTGCCTGACCTGAAGAAAGTAGTGGTGATTCCCTACGCTCGCTCCAAACACGACACCGACCTCTCCAAGATCCCCAACAGGTGTGTGTGTGTGTGTGGACGGTTAATACTACAGTACAGGAATGCTATTAAAATGTTAAAATGGGCTCAAATGTTTTTTTTTCTTCCTTTTTCTTCAGTACATTGACTAGCACGGTCAAGTAGGTATGAAAGATATAGACAAAAAATGGAATTGCGATTATTTGGCAGAATATTGCAATTGCGATTTAACTGCGATACATATCATCACAAGTTTTTCTTGTCATAAAGAAAAGTGATTTTGTTAAAAAAAAATAGATGTCAGTGTGCAGGATTTACTGAGTTTGAGGATGATCCTCCGATTTCTCTCTCTCTCGTTCTCTTCACTTTCCCTCTCTCTCACTTTGTCTCTTTGTCTGTGTTTGTTTGTTTGTTTGTCTCTTTCTCTCTCAATCTCTCCAGTGTGTATTTAGATGACTTCCTGGCGTCGGGGCGCGGTGAGGGCGACCAGTTTCCTCAGCTGGAGTTTGAGCAGCTTCCATTCAGCCATCCTCTGTTCATCATGTACTCCTCTGGCACCACGGGGGCTCCTAAATGTATGGTCCACTCTGCTGGGGTAAGAAACCCTGTGAACTGCCCCGCCACCATGAAATCGGGGGGAGAACTATGGATCTGCCTCCTTCTATTTGTTCGTTTATTTGTTTGTTCATCTGGCACACATGCTATAACACAAACGGCTGATTGGATTTTCATGAAACTTGGAGGAATGTTGCATCTCACCACTTTGTTGTTTCATTTTCAAAACTACACTGATTGGTCCAAAGGGGTGCGTTACATTGTTTGTTTGTTTGTCCAATGTCCATGTGTCGTGTGCGATATCCTAATTGGACACAAATCCACTAACACAATGATACATAAGCACCAAGATGCATACATACACAAATACACACAAATAAACCCATACACATGTGCACATATATGCACACATTTGCATACATACACACATCATGTGCGTACATACACGAACACACACAGGCTGATAAATACATGCTGCTAAAAAAATGTTCAGACATGGGTGTTGGGTACACTTGTTCACAAACGGAGTAGATACACACACACACACTCTTACATACACACAGGAGGGGCACTGACAAATGAGAGCATGCCCAAACACACACATTTACACACAAGCACAGGCAAAAAAAAACATCAAGGGGACAGGGGACACACACTCCACAAGGGTTAGACAGACCACAGCTGTCACACACACACACACACACACAGGTCACATCTGTTTGCAGAGCTCTCCTGGTGCGACCCCCATCCACAGTTTCATTTTCATTGCACACACGCACATGCACGCACACACACACACACACACACACACACACACACACACACACACGTGAGCAATGTGAGGAGGCTTTGAAAGGCCTGCGTGACGTTTTGTCAAGCACATTCACAAACACACTAATCAAAAGTTAATATAATAATAATGATTATATATTTTTATTAAGACTGAATTGCTGGAGGCTTGTAAGAGCTCCCAGTCCCTCAGTGTCACAACAGTTTTAGAAAAGCATCCAAACCATCAGCATTGTTAGACACACTTTCATCAACAGCAAAACAATCTTACGTTTTTTTTTGTAGGTCCTCCTTCGTGTATTTAACCTGCTTCGATCCTGCCTCTATTGTACAGTTCTTTTTTGAAGGTGATAGAGTAGAATCAAATGAGTATATTTTGTAACGATCGATAGTTCAGCGAGCATGCAGTAAAAACATCTACCTCTGTATCGTTTGTCTTTCTATTACATTGTCCACCACAAGGTGGCAGCAGCGCTCCATTAGTAGACAGGAGAGAGGCTACGTGTTCTCCAAAAAAAATAACAGCGTGTGTGAGCAACAAGTTTTTTTTTCCTGCCACAGACCACGCGGTCACAGCGTCTGAGTGTGAGTGTGAGATGAATGTGCGACTAATAAAGCACCACTGCACTCTCAAGGCTGAAACACTCAAAATTCAACACTGGTTGACACACACACACACACACACACACACACACACACAGAAACATTGGTTTTGCTGTCGTTGCCTCCATTCTCCCTCTTTCTCTAGCTTGTCGTCTCTTTCAGAATCTCTTCATATTTTATTCCCTGTCATTCTTTCTCTTACTCTTGTTATTTCTCTTACTTCTCTTTCACTCTCCTCTCCCTCTTTTTTCCCATATACTTTTCCTCTCTCTGGCTCCTTCTCTCCCTCTCTTTCTTTCTATTCCTTTCTCTCTCTTCTTCTGTTTCTCTGTTTCTCTGTCCCTCTCTCTCTCTCTCTCTCTCTCTCCTTCTATTTCTCTTTCTCTGTCCCCCTCTCTCTCTCTCTCTCTCTCTCTCTCTCTCTCTCACTCACTGTTTCTCTCTCTCTCTCTCTCTCTCTCTCACTGTTTCTCTCTCTCTCTCTCTCCCTCTCTCTCTCCCCCCTCTCTCTCTCACATTGGTTTTGCTGTCCTTGGCTTCTGTCCCCCTCTCTCAAGCTTGTCCCCCCCCCCCCCCCCCCCGACACACACACACACACACACACACACACACACTCCCTCTCTCCTCCCTCCTTCTGTCTGTGTCCAGCTGATAATTGGGCAGTAATGCGTTGGTAAAAACATTTCGTATTGCGACTCTGGCACTCCTCTCTGGTTCTACCAATTAGCCCCGGCACTGCTGCGCTCTCTGCCTTGTTAACATGCTGTCAGCGGCACGATGGCACGCACCAAAAGGACGAGTGTGGCAGCTGAGCCGTGCCAAAGATTATACGCAGGCACGCACACAAACACACACTGACGCGTACATGCACACACTACACCGGCACACGTACGGACTTGTGTTTGCGGACCCACACGGGCAAACGGCTAAAATGCACATACACACACACACACACACACACAAGCAAACACATTCACACATACTCACCACCAGTGATAATAATCTGTGATGGGTCGGTCGCTGTGGGAGAATACACACTTAACACAAATTGGTCTTTTTGTCCATTTTTTGTTCATATATGTGTTATTATTTAGTAGTGTGTGTGTAGTAGCCCTGACCAGAAGTACTTTGATTTGTTCCTTTGTTCATTTGTTCCTCTACACACACACAACTAAGGATGGATTGTAAGGATTGTAAAAAAATTTAACAAACAAATATCTAGTCATAGTTAAACAAAACAAAAAAAAATCAATATTCTGAGCAATAATATGACTAAAAACAGTCACTCAAGAACAATTCAGTTAAACGGTTCCATTGTGTATGTGTCTCTCTCTCTCTCTCTCTCTCTCTCTCTCTCTCTCTCTCTCTCTCTCACAATTCAATTCAATGAGCTTTCAATGACACATGTATGTGTTGCTAGAGCATTTAAATTACAGTACATCAAACAGGAACAATAATAATTATTGATAGCAGTAATGAAACAGATAATGAATAAACAATCTCTCTCTCTCTCTCTCTCTCTCTCTCTCTCTCTCTCGCTCTCTCTTTAGGGCACGCTCATCCAACACTTGAAAGAACACATTCTCCATGGCAACATGACCAGCAGTGATGTCATCATCTACTACACCACGGTAGGTCCAGAGCCGTCTGTTTAGGAGTTGTGTCCGAGGCCTGTCACCCGCAAATTACAGTAAACACGCTGCGTTGCCGTCACCATCGCGTCAATGCTCCGCTCTAGCTGCTCCAAAGCCCCAAAACACAGCCAGATGCCTGTACAGTAGGCTGCAATTATCTGCTGTGAGGAGTATGTTTGTCATTTTGAAAAATGTACTGAAACATTAAATGAATAAATAAAATGTGCAAGGGAAATTAAATTTTATTGCAGGTTTTGCAGACTGTTTTTATGGTCAGGAATGAACTTCCATCGTATCGGCGGTGGAGATATTTTATTTCCGTTTATTTCCCTAAGTTGTTATTCATGCATTTTGTTGTTTTTGTTGTTTCCCGCTGGGGCCATCTATGCGAAAAACACACACACACACACACACACTCATGGTACCGAAATGTCATGAATGAAACAAAACAGACTTGGGGTCTAAACTTTCCGCCTCTCTTTCCCTGTCTCGTTAGCTGACCCCCAGTCATCACTACAAGTAGAATATGAAAATATGGAGGCGTATTTATTCATAATATTCATAAATTCACACAAACTTTGTCTAATAAGCAGCATTGAGTGGTGAAGGTCAGATCTGCCGGTAAATATTAGTTATTCCTAGAAGATTCTGGCTCTTTTGATAAATATGGACAAACACTGTGTTTTATGTTGATGATAAATGGCACCTTTGTGTGGTGGGGTGTGTATTTGTGTGTGTTTACACGTGATGAGTGCAGAATTTTGATTATACATTTGGGTGAAGTTTTTGTGACACACAAGTATGTCCTTATAGGAATAAACACATACACACACAAATTGATTCTGTTAAGGTTTGGCCTCATACACACAAGCAAGATTAGCAAGATTTTGGTTTCAGCTTATTGTCAATAAAGCACCTCTCAACTGAAATATTATACTGTGCGCACTTATATGCACTTATATAACTTACATAACTGAATAACTATCTGCCTGCTGCATATAGAGTGGTAGCTATTGTAGAAGAGCCCATTTATGCATTTATCCAACATCCTGCATTAATACTGCGGACAATTCTTTCTTGAATTTTATCCAGTAGAACCAAATTAGTAATAATACTGTAACACAGAACTCTAGTGTCTCTTAACCAACTAGTTACCAGACAAATCATCTCATAACGCAGAGGCTGAAAAGTAAGCAAAACTATAACCAGGAGATATCCATTTTGACGAGACAGGAGTGATTTTACCAGATAAACTGACCATGGTGTGTGTGTGTGTGTGTGTGTGTGTGTGTGTGTGTGTGTGTGTGTGTGTGTGTGTGTGTGTGTGTGTGTGTGTGTGTGTGTGTGTGTGTGTGTGTGTGCGCGCTGTCCTCAGACTGGCTGGATGATGTGGAACTGGCTGGTGTCTGCTCTGGCAGTGGGAGCCTCGGTGGTTTTATATGATGGTTCACCACTAATGCCCACACCCAATGTACTGTGGAACCTGACAGACCAGCTGGGGTGAGTTAGATAACACACACACACACACACACACACACACACACACACACACGTACACACAGGTATTAGCTGTTTTGTAATGATGCCGTCTTCATGTCCGCCCTTAAAGGAAAAATCCATCCTAAAACCTAACACTGATTTAAAAAAACAGCTATTGGAGATGTACCTTGCATTTCTGGGTCTATTGTGTTGTTTGGTGTTGTATTTTTCCTATTTCTATGGATAACATCAACAGTAAACGTCAGGTTTCCGTGTCAGTCCCTCAGAATCAAAGAGCGAGGGGCTTCTTTCTAGACTCACCGTTTTGCGCCGACGTTCCACAATCATACAGGGAGAAATCCATCGTAGAAGAAAGAGACACCGCTTTCTAGGGGCACGACTCTCACATAAGATTGATGATACTTAACAACGTAAGAGTATCCAAGGGGGGGATTTTTTTTCTTTTAATGTGGATGAGAGAGAGAAACCTGGAGAGAGTGAGACAGACAGAGCAAAAACAGAATGAAAGGGAAAAGAGGGAGACAGAGAGAGGGAGGGTTTTCTTTGGAGATTTGATAATGAATTGATAATTTGTTTACCTGACTGGCGACTTGCACACACACACACACACACACACACACACATATGCAGAGCAGACCCATGAATAAAGATTTGTGGTAATTATAATAGACCGGAGGGCCAGAGACGTTCTGTCCATCACAGAATAAAATAAGTGCTCAATAAAGTAACTTTCTATCGTGTGCAACGCCATATTTTCAACTAATATGGTAATTATAACAGCGCATTGGGAACTGAGATTCTCAGCAACTCATCATGCAATAAACATCAGTCATTACTGTTAATTTAACATGGAGGAGAGGAGAGGTAAGAAGACAGTAGTGGAGAAGGAAAGTAGAGAGGAAGGAAAGAAAGAGGAAGAGAGAACATGTGTGGATATGTGAGGGTGAGTGTGCCAGTCATCATGTATTGTGTACAAGTCTGACATTCTTTATCCTGTGTAGCACGCACACACACACACACACACACACACACAAAAGACACCCTAAACCTGTTCATTGATTTGCATAAATGAGCGGCCTCACTCAGTCATTGTGAAAGTGCAGCGATGTGTCCTGTTCAGCTGAGCAGGCCGTTTCAAGCCAGCAGGGTCAGCCGTCCCTTCAGCCTGTTGTTGTTGAGATTGATGGCGAGGCTGTAAATCCGGACGGGCCTAAAGCCTAGGTCCGACTACAAGACCCTTCAAGTTGCGCGTTCACGCTAGGCGACGGGACAAAAATGGCCGCCGCACACATGAAGACGAGGGATCACACAGTACCTGATTCTGACATTCCAAAACATTTTCCCATTCATCCGGAACAATTCACTGTAAATACAATTACAAAATAGGCGTTCTGTCGTTTCTTGGTTCTTGGCACATGAGCTACAGCTTACATTACAGATGCATTTTGAAGTGGCATAATTACAGGGATAGCACTGATGAAGAATTCTGTATGAGACTTCTTTCACTTCATTTGTAATTGCATACTTATGCAGAGTGATCCCGCCATTTTACTGTATAACAAGTGGAGTTGGGAGTCTTACTAATGTAAACTATCTACGTGAGCGCGCGTTGTTGTTAAAAGTGACTTCTTTTCCGGTTCATTCTCTTTTTCTTCCCTCTTGACCAAAACTCCCATTGTTCTGTTGCCGGGGTCACTCTCAGATTCCAGTCTTGGTGAGTCTTGGACCGCTTCACACTACACGAGCACGACCACACTCGGCTTGACAAAATGAAAAACATGTTTGAAAAAATTGCATCGGGCCAAACGGCCAGATTCGGCAGTCTTAAGCCCATTCATAAAACAGGATATTCTGCTCCGCCTGTCGGGCCCCGAGTGTCCCCCCCATCCCTCAGTATAGCCCAGATTCCAGTTGGCTTTGAATCGTGTTGAAATCGTCTAGTGTGACCTAGGCATAAGTGAAATGTTAGGATAGAGGAGGTGTAGTGTAAACGAGTATCGGTCTGATCAGTGTAGAGAGAGGTTGTGGACTGGAGGGTGGCTCTGGGACGTCAGAATTTACTGTTGAGCCGCCTGGAGGTGTTGTTCGCCTAATTCAATGAACCCCCCCTCCTCCTCCCCCCCTCCATGAACAGTAGATGTTCCCAGTTAAAACCCAGTTAAACACAGTATTGATCTTCCATTGTCTTTCTGAAGAGAGTGAGAGAAAAGAGGAAATGGTCAAGGATATACGTGTATAGGCAATTGATTGGTTCAAATTTAATAGGAAACACGGAGGGCATATAAATATTTTTCCTCATTGTGTGCTCGTGTGTGCCTGTGTGAGAAGGAATGTTAGTCTTTGTGTGTGTGTGTGTGTGTGTGTGTGTTCAGCTCCATTACCCTCGCATAGTTTCCCTTTTTATTTTCCGTCTTGAAACGAGCCACTATGCCTTATTCAAGACAGCTCTCCCTCTGTTGAATCCCAGAGCAGATGGGAAAATCTGGTTGGGGGAAAGGGTGGGGAATTCTCTCGCTACCTAAACAACTGCAGTCGATGTGCCCTTGAGCAAGGCATTTACCCCACAACTGTGGTTGCACCGGGCAGCTCCCAGGTGTGTGTGTGTGTGTGTGTGTAACTGTGTGAAGCAGGGCGTTGCTGAGGATGCTCAGTCAACCTTATGTGATTAAATAAAGGCAAAAGTAAGACTCTTTAAGGCAGCGATACCACAGGCAGATTTTCAAGGCGGCGGAGATGGCATATTGCCTTCAGCAAGGAAAGGAATTGGCAACTGGGAGAAAAAGTCATGCAGATAAGAGGGAACTACAGAGCAAAAGTGTCAAGAAAAAAAATATTCTTGCTGCTGAAATCCAGGGCAGGATTTTTTTTGTTTGGCCACTCACCAGCCACTTTCACTATTTTACCAGCCAACTCTACTTATCAAATGGAGTTGGATCTCCTAATGATTGGTTGGTTACCTGCTAAAGTGGCTGGTAGAGTAGACAAACATTTACCAGTATTTGGCTGGCAGCTGGTTGGCTGGTTAACATCCATCATACATCATACATCATACTGCAGCAGGCTTCCAAGTAGTTGCTTTTTTGATCAGATGAATGTCCTTGTGTTTCAAAGACGTCAACGACTGTTTTGCCTAAGCGGAAATTTAAAAAAAGAGAGAAAGTCGGAAAGGGGAGGAGAGGCAACAAGGTTAAGATACTGCTGGCAGTTACCCACGAAGAAGAAATCAATGAAGGGCCGCCAATAAGACAGAAAGACGGATAGAACTTTTTTAACTATGAGAAGATTTTTGAACCAATTAGGTGCCGATGTTGCCACCTCAGACACATTTTCCAGATCCCAGTGCTGTGTAGAAAAACCCTTTGGGAAAAGCTGACATGAATTTTTTTTTCCCACATCCTCATCTTCTGAATGGATGTTGGACGTTTTAATTGGGGCTAAATCTGTCAGACGCCTGGAGCGTCGACCAGTCTTCATATCATACTTGTATCGAGACTCCCCCTGTTGCCTTGAATTTTGTTAGTTCTATCAATACAATAACTATATTAGCGGTGAAGTCTCCCTTCATGCGTTGACTCAGCATTAATACAGCAGACAGTTCTTTCTCTTATAGAGTACAACCAAATTGTAACACAAAGCTCGTGTCTATTGTAGAATTATGGGGGGATAAATTCACGGACTAATGCATTGATGGATGGATCAAGGATTACACCCACTATAGATTTGCATAGTAAAATATTAAATAATTATTACAGGATCTTGTGAATGGCTTGTGAATTTACTCAGACAAGAAGGATCAAGCACAATTGAATGAGAAGTACCTTCTATCTTTACTTGAATAGAAGAGAACCTAAACTCTACTAGGATGAACATCAATCACAAAATGTATTACAGTACGATAGGTGTTGGATAATACTGAATCGTCAGTTACAGGAACATGGACGTCAATTCTTCTTCATCTCTGAGGATCTTCCTCTCTTCTGTCCCTTTTGTACAGAGCTGACGTGTGTCCAAAAAAGATTTCTCCTCGTTTCTTGCACCAACTATGGAAATCCTCCCTTTTTAGCTGATGCCAAGCAAAACTCTCAATTATCCTCTTTCTCTGAGATGGCTGCATTCGAGCAGATTTATGGCTTCTGCTGCCCCATCTTGTCAGCACAGTCACAGTTTTAGACACACAGGCATGAAAACAATCTCTCAAAATATCCTCTTGTCTTCATGCTGCGTCTTCACGTGTCTTCTACTCCTGTACAAAATGATTTGCCCAGTCTAACCACATCCATACTTTAAGGTGCTACGTGTAGCATTTTAACCACAATCAACCATTACTACTTGAATTTTGAGACGTTAGTATAATCACTATAAACAAACAAGACAATCACTGAGAAGATTGGCAGCCTTTACCGGCCTCTACTCTGCATTTTCAATTGTCTGCCACTGATTTAGGCACAAAGGAAGATTGCTTTAAGTCAAGTCAAGTCAAGTTTATTTATGTAGTACAGTACAAAACAGGTAGAAGGCGCTGTTCTTCCAGCACAAATGGAGCTAAAGCTTTCAGAGTTGGGAGAGTTGGCAGATGATGGAAAGAGTGAAAGGCCGATGAAAGATAATCACGTCTAGCATGTCTATCCTCTTCAGTACAGCTAAAGAGACAACAAACGCATGCAGAGGCTTTGTGACATGAAGCAGTGGGAATTATGGGAAATGTGGTCTTATTAATTTTGAGAAATACAATACCACTGGCGTGAGATAGAGGCTACTACTTGTTTCGACTATGGTCTCATTTGTTTACTGTAATTATACCAAGGTGTCACAGTTAATTTAAAAAGGCAGTGGAAAAGTCGGGTCCCAGTGGGTCAGAGAACATAAAGTAGAGAAGGTGGGAAACCGTATAATGAACAAAACAAGTGATTTATTTGCTAGAAATGGTGCTAACAAATAAGCACTTCAAAGCAATAAATGCTGTGTTCATTTATTGCTTTGAAGTGCTTACAGTATATTTGTTAGTACCGTTTCTAGCAAATAAATCACTTGTTTTGTGCATTATACAGTTTCTACTTTATCACAATTAATTTGACAGCCACCTAGTTACCAGACTATTCCTTATAGCCTCTGACAGCTGAAAAGACAGCAAAGCTTAATTTTTTACCAAACAGTTCCTCTTGGGGTGGAGCAAAAGTGCGGGAGTAGTTCAGCAAACATGTAAATTAACACGTGGGACTTCAGTCACAGACACACATGGATACACGCACATACTGTACAGCACTGTATTAACATAATAACTGCTTGGAGGTGCTCTTGTGTCTGATTGGCTGTGTCTCTTATTGTCTTAGTAGCTTTCAGCATCACGTCTCCCTTTACACAGACAGACACACACACACACAGACAGACACACACCCGTACAAACAGAGAGAGACCCACACAGCTTCTCCTCCACCCTCCATCCTAAACATCCAGTTAGCAGCCACACCTGGCCACCTGCCTCCAATCAGAAAAGAGCGACTGTTTCCATGGGAGCCGGCAACAAATAAACCCAGGTGCGGGTGGGGGGTCAGAGATGATGGATGGGAAAGTGTGTGACTGAGTGTGTGTGAGTGCTTGTGTGTATGTGTGTGTGAGAAAGGTTTGAGTATGTCTTTGCATGTAAGTTAAAGTAGAGAATAGGTAGGTATGGGCCATATCTATCCAGACCCATAAAACCCATGTGTATATATATATATATATATATATATATATATATATACCCTCCTCCTCATCTTAGATTAATTTCATTTTTTTCTTCCTATCTTTTTTTTGAGGTGAGATTAGCCATTTTGGGTATTTTTATTCCACCCACATAGGTTGTATTTCTTCTCTTTAAAGCGCTTTACTTTTTTATTGTTCATTTTTGACAGCCATTGCCAGTAAAGTGCCAATAAATTGGATTGAATATAGACAGACAGACAATGTGAAAGACAAAAGCAGTGTGTTTTGTTCTGTTCTGATATTCTGCTTTCGTATAGCTAAGATACAGTAGCTACCTAAGTTCCAAAGTGTAGTGATGCTCATGTACAAAGCCTGAACTCCTTTAGTCTAGACTTCAGTCTAGACAAAAGATCACAAAGATTCAAAGATGAGACATTTGATTGGGCTGGGAATGGTGACACGGGGGAAGGCGTGGAGAGACGACAGGGCAAGGTGTGTGTGTGTGTGTGTGTGTACATGCATTTAGCTGCATGCACGCATCATTCACCTCATTCCCTCTGAGATATTACTTGTTGTGACCTTTGCCCTCTCACCCCATCTAACCCCACTCCTCCCCCTCCCTCACCCTATCAACAACCTCTATTACCGCTCATCGATCGGAACCTCCGAGAGCGAATCGCAACCTCCGCCGTAAACCAATTCCTTTGACCAATCAAGTGTCAGACGGTTGTTTTATGTCCCAGAGACAGTAGAACCACAGATTCTTTTTATGTTTGATTAACAGCCATGGTTTCCATGGAGATAGGAGTTGATTTGATTGATCTGATGTCAAAAACAAACCAGGAAAAGACAGGAAGACACACACAGACGGAGACAAAGACGCACACCCATACACAGAGGCAGACTTGAAAAGCCCTTTGTTTTAAAATTAAAACGTCAGGGGAACAAAGACGTGACGTTTTGTCACTTCTTGCCTTTCCACACGTTGTCCAACTGTTGTCATCTGTCGGGATGCCTTCCATTCGCGCGGAAGGAAGCCACCTTCCAAACCAATCTTGTTTCAGGATCGATGCGTACAAACATCCTGTCGATAGTTTCCTCTCTGAACAATTTCCCTGTCGAACATCCAGAAAGGAGCCATTTCGTCCACTTATGCTTCGCTGAATGTTATTGTTTTCGGCTCTCTTTTTTTGTTGTTCAGTTGAAGGGTCTATTTTCCCAGTCAAGTTGTTGTTTTCCTTTGCCTTTCCTTGCCTATCTATCCAGGGATGGTTGACCGAGCACACATGCTCTTTTTCAGCATCAACCTTGCTTCACATTCACACAGTTATACATATCCCCCCCCCCCCCAGGGAGCTTCCCAGTGCAACCAGTTTTCTACTGTTGGCCACTGAGCAGCTCCACTGGAGCAGCTGGGATTAACGGCAAGTGGGGTTCAGTTTCCTCTTCATAAGTGTTGCCATTTTTTTTAAATTTTTTATATTCAGAAATAAATATACAGGTTGTATTTAAGTTTTGTTGTTCCTGCATGTTTTTTTTTTTTAAATCACATCAAGCATGCATACATTCAGGGCAGCAAACACATTTTTATGCCCACCGGCCATTTACCAGATACTTTCACAATTTTACTATCCAACTAGATAGAACAGAATGATGGGGACTTGCCTGATAGAGGAGGCAAACTTAACAGCCACAATTACTGCTTCTCTTTTGCTCCATCCTTAAGACATATGGGGAAAAATCAACATTATGCTCTTTTTTTCAGTCATCAGAAGTTACGAGGAACACTGTATCAACTAGCTGGTTGACAGAAACTAGAGCTGTGTGATAAATTATGCTAATTTGGTTCTGTTGTTTAAAATTCAAGGAAATGGTGCCTGCAGTACTAATGCAGGGACTGATATATGAAGGGGGACTTCTACAATGGCTACCACTGCAGTTGGCAACACTGCACATTCTAGGTTTCCCCCCACAATAAAGGGCAACATCTCCCAGTTTATGCAATTTAGAAATTCAGGGTAATTTTCTTTTTCAAACTCTGGACACATTGTCTCACTGAGCCTTTTATATTTGTACAAAGAAGTGAACTTCTGTGTTTGTCTGTTTCCTTCTGTCTCTCTCTCTCTCTCTCTCTCTCTCTCCCCCAGCATCACTATCTTTGGTACCGGGGCCAAGTGGCTGTCTGTGCTGGAAGAGAGGAACCTGAAACCCGGTGAGTTGCGCTCACATGCACAAACACGTACACACACACATGCGTACGCGCACATAGACGTGCGCAGGGACACACACAAAAAGAAGCACGCGCTCATACGCAGGACGCAGTAACACACACACACACACACATAACGCACACACCGCTCACAGGGAATGGAACCTGAAACAATAAGAGCAGATGGACATGCTAATGATTATAGTAATGCTGTTTGACTCTGAATGTCCTTTATGCCACTTAGTGCGTGAATCTGATAAACAGTCTGCCCTGTGTTCTGCTGTTTGACACTGAGTCAAATGGATAAAAGTGCTGTTATGATAATTCATATGAGTCATGGACAGGGCTAACTAATTGATTTTACTCTCAGCTCCCTAGAGAAAGAAAGACGTCCTTATAGACGCAGTCAGCGTTGTGCCTGTGCTTATTAGCTCTCCTGCTAGCCTCGATACGTGCTGTTCTCTCTTTCTTACATCTCATAGAACATGACTTAAGACCTTTTCCAAATTGTTAGGCTCCACTCCTCAATTCGGCGTGAATCTAATCCACTAAGCAGCAATTACTTGGATGATATTTCAACTTTTATAACTGGTTCGCGCTGTCAGCTCCCGCCCTCCGCAGTGCTTTTTTGGTGGGGAAAATGACAAAGAAATAACAGGTGAAACAGTTATATAAGCTGGCATTTGATTTAAATAATAGCACCTATCAAGCTTTTGCTCGTCTTCTCATCTCCTCTCATCTTCCTCTCCTCCTCCTCATCCCCTCATCTCACGTCTCTACCTTTCCTCTTCTCCTCTTCTCCTCTTCTCCATGTAAATTAGCCGTAAAAAACTGATGTTAAGTGCGTAGAGGACTTCTCGTCTTTCCTCTCATCTCCTCTTCTCCCCTCTCCTACTGTCTGCTCTCCTCCCTCTTTCCCTTTTCCTCCCTTCTCCACTCGCTTCCTTTCCTCTCCTCTTCTTTCTACCTCTATCTCACCTTGTCTCCTCTCCTCTTCTCACTCTCCATCCTTCCCCTCTCCCCACTTCTCCTACGTACTTTTCCTCTGCCCTCTCCTCTCTTAACTTTTCCTCTCTTCTCTTCTCTTCTCTTCTCTTCTCTTCTCTTCTCTTCTTTCTCTTCTCTTTTCTTCTCTTCTCTTTTCTTTCTCTTCTCTTCTCTTCTCTTCTCTCCTCCATGTTAAATTAGCAGTAATAACTGATGTTTATTGCATAATCAGTTGCTGAGTGTCTCAGTTCCCAATGCGCTGTTATAATCACCACAAATCTTTATTCATGGGGCCTGCTCTGTGTGGGTGTGTGTGTGTGTGTGAGAGTTTGTGTGTGTGTGTGTGTGAGTCTGTGTGTCTGCGCAAGTCGTCAATTAGGTAAACACATTACCAATTCTGTGGCTAAATGGGGAGGCACGAAAAAAACAAAATCTCCAAAGAAAACCCTCCCTGTCTCTCTCTCTCTCTCTCCTCTCTCTCTCTCTCTCTGTCTCTCTCTCTCTCTCTCTCTCTCCCTCTCTCTGTCTCTCTCTCTCTCTCTCTCTCTCCCTCTCTCTCTCTCTCTGTCTCTCTCTCTCTCTCTCTCCCTCTCTCTCTCTCTCTCTCTCTCTCTCTCTCTCTCTCTCTCTCCTCTCTTGAGGCAGTCAGCCCGACACTTGGTCCAGTTGGCACTAAGTGTGTGTTTGGCTTATTAGAGAAAAAGAGAGTGAGGTGTGTGTGTGTGTGTGTGTGTGTGTGTGTGTGTGTGTGTGTGTGTGTGCATGCCTCCAGAGGGTTGGGGGTTGGTAGGGGGAGCTTCTTCCCTGACTGCCCCAGCGGAGAAGCCCTTTCCCTGGGCTGACATTTGGTCTGGACACCTGGAGGCATGGTGGGGGGCACCAAGAATTCCCACTGTGTGTGTGTGTGTGTGTGTGTGTGTGTGTGTGCGCACATGCGGTGGGGGTCGGTGGCTGCAAGCATATTAATTTGGGGCGGTGTCATTGGCTTGTGGTGTGTGTGTGTGGTGGTTCATGTGAGCTCCTGTGCTGTGTCACATGCGGGAGGCATACTGCCAGCATGTAGGGGGCATTGCGCTCCAGCTGTTGTGCATGTTCATGTTGAAAATGTGTGTGTGTGTGTGTGTGTGTGTGTGTGTGTGTGTGTGTGTGTGTGTGCGCTTCTTTATAGCTTCTTTATTTGTTTCCAAAATATTTGCTGGCAGGAAAGCACATCATATTTTTTTCAATAAGATATGTATAAAATATACACAATTGTATACAGTATATATGTAAAAGATCTTTGAATCATCTATTGTCTCTCGTCCTCTCTTTCTTTCTCTCTTTCTTTCTCTCTCTCTCTCTCTCTCTCTCTCTCTCCCAGCGGAAACACACAACCTCCAGTCTCTCCATACCATCCTGTCTACTGGTTCTCCTCTAAAACCCCAGAGCTACGAATACGTCTACCGCTGCGTCAAGAGCAACGTGCTGCTGGGCTCCATCTCAGGTACACACACACACACACACACACACACACACACACACACACACACACACACACGCACACACAAAAAGAAAAGCACTGACAATTCCACTCCCACATAAATACATACAAAATCAAAGACAACTTGAAAAAGACATTAAACTGTATAGTGCTGTCTATTATCTCTACCACCCACAGCTCAAACACACACACACACACACACACACACACACAGACACACACACAGGCCTTTCCAGCCTATTGTTTTGCCTTGACAGGGCAGCAGAATGCTATCTGTCTCCCTGAGTGAATCCTGAAACACTTAACATTTAGCACAGCCTGGGTGACTGACATATTACACACACACACACACACACACACTGAATAGTAGCTTGCAGCGTGACACATGCATACCCTAATAGCACCATAACAACTCACACACACACACACACACTGTGAATGATAGCCAGAAGGCTGTAGCATACAGACGCAGATGCATACATACTGCAGACACACACACACACACACATACTGCCACACACACACAAAGAATGAATGGCAGGCAGAAGGGTTGGACACACACACGCTTTGACTGAAATGTCAGCCACAAGGCAGAAATCTGGAGGGAGAGAGAGAGAGGCCGACAGACGGGGAGCGTTTGTCTCTTAAACTGAATTTATGAGTCTATATGGGTGTTGTTTCAGTCATTTGTGTTATTAAATATAAAATCCCATATGGATTTGCTTGGTTCTGCACAGCCTGTGTACTTGTTTGTTGTTCTACAGTGGTAGCCATTGTAGAAATCCCCCCTTTCTGCATTAATCTTCCATCTATCCCGCATTAATATTCTGCACAGTGGAAGCCACTGGAGACGTCCTCCTCCTCCTCCGTGTATTTATCCTGCATTTGTCCTGCATTAGTCCTGAAAACAATTCTTATTCAGTCAAACCAAATTAGTATATTGTGACCAAATTCATATATTGTTGGAGCCACAGTTCAGCAGCAGTTCACCAAGCATGTTTATCGCCTCTTTTGTCTTTTGTGTTGTTTTCTGGTTAAGAATGATTTTTCTCGCAGAAATGCAAATTGCAGTGCTTTGCTGCAGAAGTGGGACAGTGGATGAGAAGTTGTCTATGGACACGATTGTGAAGGTTTACTTTTTTTTAATTTTGTGAAAATTATATGTCCGTGTCATTTGGCTGTGACACGTGTCATGTAGTTCAAAGAATAAATTGTTGCATGGTCAAAAGTTGCAGTATTAGGGAATATTTTGTCAAAAATCTATTGATCACATATTCCTAGAAAGACTGGTTGCCTCCTGTGTGTATATGGGTGTGTGTGTGTGTGTGTGTGCGTTTATGCCAGTGTAATAGGGCTGCCTGATTATAGCTAAAATTATTGCGATCGTAATCTTTAATCATGATTATTGATTATTGAACATGATTTAGGAAACAAAATGATTGTACTTTACTGCACTTTGCTTCTTACATCAACATCTTGACTATTTTCAAGTGAAACTATAATATTTCAATATTACCAATAAGTGAATATTTTACATGCTTTGAT